>NC_032013.1:19492966-19523437 GCF_001865875.1 Lupinus angustifolius | reverse complement strand
CCGAAACCGACTGTCTCCGAAAATCATGAAAATTTACCACCAAATTGGAAATATAATTACAAGAGTAAAACTCAACTAGAGTTTCGTCTAATTTTTTACCAAAAATTCCCAGAAATTCATTTTCGAAAATATAATTAATAACAATATTAATAAAATCTTATAATTCAATATCGTAAAATTCGCGGTGTTACAAGAAGCAGCCACAACTGGTTAGAGGTGGAAGACAAAATCAATCGCAACAACAACAACAACAACTAAGAGTCCAACCACCTCGAAGGAGAAAGGCACCTGGATGTGGAACATCATCTCATTGACGCCATTAGGATTTTTTTCCCGCTAATTAAATGTTTTTGAAATTGATACTACAATTTATGAAATTTTCTTCTTTTTCAAATTCCATTTTTGTTATTTACATTAATTTTAAATTACAAATTATTCCAATTCCAAATTTGTTATTAAATTAATCATTTAACATATTCAATTACCATACTAAAATACTAAAATAATCATTTAACTAAAATTACCATATTCAAATACATTATTTTTATAAATTAATAAAATAAAAAAAACAACTAAAACGTTTCGTAAATGGGTGCAATTCGAAATAACTCATTCTCGTGTACCGGGTACACGACTTGACATTGGAAGTCGTGTACCCTATCCACGATTTCAGTGAGGAGAGAGAATAATAAATGGAAATCGTGGATGGTATCCACGACTTTCCAATGAAATCGTGGCTCTGGTCCACGACTTTGCCAAACTCGTGGATGTCATCCACGAGTTTCATAAAAATACCTCAAACTCGTAATTAATGAGAAACATACCCCAAACTCGTAATTAATCAGAAACATACCCCAAACGTGGGATAGTGTAGTCAAACTACACTATCCCCGTAATTTTTCCGAGTGAAATCCTTGGATCCGTGCTAGAAGTAACATAATACGGGTTGAGTAAACTAATTGGGATAATCTTGTATCCCATGTTTTTTATTATTTTAGTTTTAAGATTTGCCAATATATGGAATCTCCCTTTTTAGTTCAGTATATGTTAGTATTGTATACTATTTTTTTTTGTTAAAATATATTTTTTGCTTTGTAGATATAAGAATATCATTAAGGTTATTTTAGTAACATAACTCTAAAAAGAATAAACAAAAAATCTCACTCTACAAAAAACCCAATTATCCCACTTTTCTTCCTTACACTCTCCAATGGGAACGAATATAGGAAAAAAAAGGTAAAAAATAATTTTTCATCAAGAAAAAAACATTCATATACAATTGAAATAAATTACAACAGTCATAATCTTTGTTGGGCACAAAGTAGGTGAATATTATTGAAAAAAGTTATATTTTTTTTGTTTTCAGAAGGAGGGTGTGATGGAGATCCGAGAGCAATCTGAGCGTTTTTGGCGAGGGAAAGAAGTAACAACATAAATGAAGATGAAAAATGGTTAGAATAGGAGCCCAATGGAGGATTAGGGATGAGAGAAAATATTGTGATTTTTTTTATTCTTTTTAAAGTGATGTTATTAAAATAACTTTGATAATATTTTTATCTCTTCAATATAAAAAGGATATTTTTTGACAAAGTTTTATGATACACGATATTAAAAAAGGAAGTTCTCTATATTAACAAATCCCTTTAGTTTTATTACTAATTATGAGAATTTAAAATAAACAATTTTGAAAAGAAGTTAGTTGCTCTAAACGATTTAAATCATTTAATATTATATTGATTGCTTGTGAAAACATTTTTGAGATATGTGATTTCCAAAATAATAAATCAACATGGTCAATCCAATTTATGGTATGTTTTCATGAAAATTTAATGAAGATGCTCTAATAAGGATTGAGAATTGAGATCCTCTCCCGATTGAATACCATAATACAAGACTCAAATTGGTTTTATTATTTATAATATTTATATTTAAAAATAGTTTAAAATTTTTACTATTAATTTTTTTTAAATTACATATCACAATATTATTAAGTACTGGACCCTTCCGTACATCAACTATAAGAATTGACATTCTTTAACCCTTTTGTTGGAGACAATAAACTTAAACTCCAAATTGACATTAACATTGACCTTGAAACCAATAAAGTTCAGGTACATGTCTCAATCTAACCATTGTCATCTAACTATAGGTCAATTCCACACGTAAACATCATTTGATCTCAGCTACACAACAAACTAGCCAACCACCACCCCCAACAACATTATTGGTTGGTGGGTTGGTGTTGGTGTTGCTATTAGAAAAGTGAGCACGTGTTTTGCTCTATTTGCCTATGTTGCACATTTTCCACTTTTAATTCTTCATCAGGGTCTATTGCCACTTGTAAGGAAAAGTTTCAACGATCCTACCATTTATGCCCTCCTTTACTTGGGCGTTGAATACAATTATTTTTAATACTTATTTAACCTCGTGTCACTTTGACAAGAAATTTGATAGAGTATAGTTATAGAGGATTTGTCACTTAAATATTATGTAAAACATCCAATTTCTATCATGTGAATGTGAGACAATTTATAAATAAAGATGATAGTCATTTTAATTATCCTTATGTCTCCACGTGATTAGTTTCATGTAAAAAAACGTTAAAGTTAATAAGAACAAAAGATATATTGCAACCCTCAAAATGGCCAAAACAATATATGAAAGTTTATTTAAGAATGACATGCTACAAAATATATTTGTTTTTGACCCTAAATCATTATCAACCTTTTAAATTAAGATCATATATAGAAATTAGAAATAAGTTCATTATTTTGCCATGTAGGAAATTCAATACCAAATGGACTTTTGTGTAAGGGAAGAGTAAACTTGGCCTTTGGAGTTTATTGGAGTTCAAAAAGGTGGTGAAATGGTTTATATTTATATATTCAAATCAAATTTAGGTCTAATAGGTACCCAAAAAAATTCATGTATAATATATAAGGGAAATAGATAGGAGGAAGTTAAGAAAACTTATTTCAATATTAGTCAATTATTCTATAAAAATTTAATGGTTCACATGATTCGAATTAATAAGCAGATCTGAACTATTATATTTCATAAAATGAATGACTAAAATGTTAAGTTGACTTTTTAACTTACTCATAGAGTAAGTGAATATACTCTCTATATATAGTTTATGAGTTTTATATAATATCATTATATCATATTCATATATAATTATTGTCTCTTAAAAAATAATATAAATAATTGCAGAATAATTATTTTTTTTTGTTGATGCATACATTTTTTTGGGCACAAAATGCATATCTCAAAATTTAAATAAGTTGGCAAATTGTTACAAAGAGTCACGTCATTTTTCAAAGTCCAAACAGAAGAAACCTAACCAATGTGACGTACTCACGTTGATAGCGGTGAAGGTAGGACCAGTTACACATCTAAATACGTGAAAAAATGCTAAACACCAAAATTAATAATCACACCGTCTCATTTTAATTTTAAAAATAAATGTTTTAATTTTTTAATGAATGAGATCAATTCTAGATAAATCTAAAATCTAATGTTTTAAATCTATTCAATACTTCAAACCATTTAATTTTATTAGAATTAATAACTATGATGTGAAACTTATTATTAGAGTAAGTGAACCCCTCCCATTTTTTATATTCTACATTTTTGTGAATATTATTTTGTAAAAACTTTTGTTTATATTTAATTGTTGTTTTCGACATTCAAACTCATCATTTATTACTTATATTATTACCGTTGTTATTATGGAAACAAAGATGTAAAATGAACATAATATTACGAAAAAATCAACTCAATTTTATAAAAATGCATAAAAATTAAATAATTTCTTTATTTTGGGTAAACACAACAAAGACCGAGAGAAACCTCATAAATGAGCCAAGAGAATATTATATGTGAGTGAAAGTTTAACAACAATCCTTTTTTTTTGTTATTTTAAATAAATAATGAAAGTAATATTTATATAGTATTAATATAAAAATTTATATATAGTTAATAAATTAACTACTATTCATTTATATTAATTTTATTTAAAAGTTAATAATAATTAAAAATTAATAATAAATAATACATTGAAGTATAAAAACTCATACATTGTCATAATATACAAATTTTCTGATAAATAAAATATAACAATACTGTATATGAGTTATTATCTTGTTGTATATTGTATAGTTTAAATACAAACAAAAGGAGGTAAATGACGTGAAAACAAGTGGCAATAAAGGACATAGTTGTTTAACGTGACTATCGAGGGAGTGTTGCACTGCACTAGTCTCCAAATTTCTATGAAGAGAATAAAAAAACTATCTGCTATCATTCCCACTATTCTCTAGGAATCTCAATATCACAACCATCCATTTTCCCCTTTTATTTTTTAGGTAAGAAATTAAATTTTTTTAGATGTATGATTGTTTTTTTAATAAGTATTACTTATAAAAATTGAATCATTGAATTATTGATCTTTTGATCATTTTATGAAAGATGTCTTATATCACAAATCTAATACATTGTTGACTTCTATAAATTTAAATTAGGGTGAATAACAATTTTCTTTTATTTTCTACTTTATTTATATGTAATATATATAAAAAAATCTTAGACACCTAGGCAATCAACCTCGATGAAAATTTATAATAAAAAATCTGAAAAAGTTATAGGAACAAAGTGATATGCAAAATAAGAACATATTTAACAACAACAAATATATCATTCCATGACACAACTAGTTTGAAGATTAAAATAAGATGGAAGTTGATCATAAAAACAAATGAGATTCATAGATTATATAGAATAAAATATATAAGGAGGGATCCAATTAATGAGTAGATTTAAAACATTAGATATTCATATAAATAATTACTAAGATGAATAGTAAGTTTAAAAAATAATAATACAAATAAATGATAAATAATACATTAATCCTATAAAAAACTTTTTACAATGTTAGAATAAAAATATGACACTTTTGAAAAATATAAGTGTTATATATCTTTAATGATAAAAGCGTCATCAAATATTTTTTTAAACTTTAAAATAATACCACATTAATATTTCATAGACTTATTTAACGAGAATTTAAAAATAATATTTAATATCTTAAAAAATTAGCCATATTTTATTTTCTTTAATTTTATTAAATCAACTTGATCAAACTTACAAGTTTGACCAAAAAATACCAATTTGAAAATTTTGCTCTCATATTTTAACCCTATATTTGATTTCAATTTTGACGTGCTACTCAAAACAGGTGCATAACTCTACCCGTAGACTCATCCGCACAGGATAGCCGCTTTTCTTCAAGCTTCATTGAGCTTTTGGCAGATTCATAAGAAGCTCCGCTTGGGAATTGCGTATAAAATAAGAACCAAATTCACATTCTTATTTTAAAAACTCTCTTTCGTTCTCTGCTAGGGTTTGGTTTTTGCTTCATCCACCTTCTCCAATGGCGGCTTCTTCCATTCTCAGATCTGCATCTCTCGTTCCTTCTCACTCTGACCTTTCACCTTCCCCCCTTGATCGCTTCAAGGTCTCGTTGATTCTCACTAAACTTTTCCATTTCCATTTTCATTTTCGTTTTTTTTTCATTTATTTTTTACCTTCATTTTCTCGGAAAACACGTATAATATGATGTGTTTTGATTCACGTTTTTTGTTTAAGTTTTGATTTGTTTAGTTCTGAAAATTTGAGTTTGGTTTTGGATTTTGTGATCTCTGTTTGGTTACTCGTAAAACAGAGAAGGAAGAAAAATAATAACTGATTTTTTTCTGGTAATAGTTTTTGTTTTATTGCGGGAATATTTATGTTCTCTTAAGATTTATTCTCAGTTTTGCTTAGTTCTAAACTTAATATGTTTTGTTTTTATTTCAACGGCTATGCAATGTTGTGTTATAGTTGGTGAAGTGTAGTGTTTTGGATTGTGGTTCACAACTGAAATTACGGTACAACTGTGACTGAAATTTAAAACTACAAATAATGAGTACATAAGAATCTCCAATCTTAGTCCTGATTAAGGTGCCGAACTACCTAGTATTTAGAATGATTTGAGCGTATGAGTTATTTAAGAAACTCGTGCTGGTAAATCCTTGTCTGTTAGGGTATATACAGGTGCTTCTCCAGTTATTGATGAGGTGTTCAGAAGTTTTTCACGTGTTATTCATTCTTTTTTATTTCTGACCATTTCAGGGTTAGTGCATTTGTTACATGTCTTTTGTTAGTCTAACAACCGATTAATTTTTCTGTGTGTATGGTTCAGGTGTTGAACAATGCCTCAAGTAGCAGTTTAAAATCTGTAAGGTTCCAGAATAGCATGTTTGGATCTTCAATTCCCTGTGAATCCTTAGTCTTAAGGTTGAGTAGCTCAAACTTTTTATTCTGCGTAGTTCTTTATTTTTAATGGTTTTGTCTCTGTTCCTGTTTCTTTAACAGTATGTGGTTTTATTATTTAATTGTGATCATTATAATTTTCTCAGAAACTGCAATGCTCGGAGTATCCATCCAATCAAAGCCACAGCGACTGAAATCCCTCTTCCCGTAGAGAGTAAGCATAGGCTTATCATGTGTTTAATATGATAATTTACGTTCTATTTCTTGATTCTCACTTTTGTCTGGAATGTTCAGAGTCAAAAGGCACTGGGAAGACACGAATTGGAATTAATGGTATGTTCTTGTTACTAAGTTATCTTTGTTGTTTCTTGTACATACTCGCAATATTAAATTTTATTACACACTTACAATTTTGCATCAATTTCTTCCTCATGGACATCAGATTATTTTGAATTGGCTTCCATAATATTTTTTATCATGTCCAAGTTTTATTTGGAGTTTGCCTGTCATTTTTATATGTGGGATTAGCTCACTTTTGGAATTGAAAGTAACTGCTATTATTTATGACTGACATGTTAAAAACTATTCATAAAAATAAAAAAAATCCTTGAACTGTTGAATTGTTTTAGATGAACTTCATACCCTCTTCACTTGTATAGTGTTCGATAAAAGCTGATTAAGTTAGTGGATGATAATATTGTTCATATTGTGGGCCAAGGTGTGACGGACACAGGCCTGCTGCTTTATAGGCACATTTAATTCGTGGGCCTGACAACAAGACCCAGTCTGTTGACTTTCAAGTGAGGACTGGGCTTATATGGATTGGGCTGGCCTACTTACTCATCTCTAGCTGTTACATGCATTACTATTTTTTATTGATAGCATAATAGTACTCATAGCATAATAGTACTCAATTTCAAATGTTCTCTATTTCAGTTTTTGTGTGGGGTTCTACCAATTATTAAGAGGATCCTTTACTTTATTTTTTTAATTATTACATCTGCTTAATGCTTGCTTAAGAGGTTATTGCATCCTATAAAACAATTCTTGAAGAGTATCATTAATGTAGTTATATACCTTTTCAAAACTGTTATGAAGCATGAAACTTATTTGTTGGAATTATATCATCTGTCTTAAGAAGCAAACACATCTTTTATGTTGTGTTGTGCAGGTTTTGGTAGAATTGGGAGGTTGGTGTTACGTGTAGCTACTTCTAGGGATGATATTGATGTTGTAGCAGTTAATGATCCTTTTATTGATGCTAAATATATGGTATGTATATGCAATTGCCTCATGGTTTTGCTTATAATGTATAATGTTCATGATTTGGTTTTTGTTCAGATTATATATAGACTATATTAAATTTATATCTACCTTTGGTGTGTGCGTGCATCCGTGTGCAACTCAAACAAATTTTGGTTACTATAAAAGGAATCTTATGTAGATGTCTAAGATTTAGAGTTATAAATTCTCAGTTTGTGCTGACAGATTCAAAACACAGGGGAGAGTAGAACTTCAGTTTATAAGTTTTATTTGAGGTGTCATGCAGTACATGCTATAACTATAAAAGTTCCAGAATATGTAAGAGAAACTTGCATGAGTGTATTGTTGTATACTTGTACTTCACCTTTCTTTCATGAGTTCATCTTTGTATTCTTTTTGTACTTGCTCCTAATTCATTTATAGTGGAATAAGAAGAGGGTGAGCCTTGGCGCAATGGTAATATTGCTTGCCTTGTGACCTTAAGTTTGTGGGTTCCAATCATGGAAATAGCCCATACGCTTGTGGGTTCCTTTTTTATTCATAATGGGATAAGCCTTTGGTTCTTTGTTGTTGTAATGTATTGCATTTACCATTTTTAAAATTTCCCCTAATTTCTATATATGCTATTTGCTTTATAATTTTTTTTATCTTTGTCTGTTACAGGCTTACATGTTTAAGTATGATTCTACTCATGGACCATTCAAGGGAACCATTAAGGTCATAGATGACTCTTCTTTGGAAATTAATGGGAAGAAGGTTAAAGTTGTGAGCAAAAGGTATGTTAATTTGAACTCATATCTGAATTGGAAGTTATAGCTGAAATGGATCTTACAAATGTGTTAGTAATTCACAACATCAGTCGAGGTGTCAATAAGTTCTTAAATATTGATTAGCGAACATATACCTTTTTTGTTTATTCAGAGATCCAGTGGATATCCCTTGGGGTGATTTTGGGGCTGATTATGTTGTTGAGTCTTCAGGAGTTTTTACAACAGTGGACAAAGCTTCATTACATTTGAAGGTTGCTACTTTTGAATACCCTTGATTAAGTGTTTAATTTTCTCCCTCACCCTTTTAATTGTTCTCTCCTGCTTCAAATATTGATGAACTTTATCTTGTTCCCGTGTATGTAGGCTGGTGCTAAAAAAGTCGTAATATCTGCTCCATCTGCTGATGCACCAATGTTCGTCGTAGGAGTGAATGAGAAGACATACCAGTCAAACATGGACATTGTTTCTAATGCAAGCTGTACCACAAATTGTCTTGCTCCTCTTGCAAAGGTTAATTACATCTTGTAAAAGCCAGTTAACCTTAAATTCTAATGCCAGCTCATCTTCCTTAAACAGCAATGAAAATTACAAGGGGTGATATCAGATTTTCTGTAGAGTTTTTGTAAGGCATCAAGTATACATTTAAAACATGAGCTATTAAAATAAATTCATTGATAATTAATGCTGATCTATCTGAATCTTTAGTTTTCCAACCTTCCTAAAAGATCGGCACAGTGCACTGCCTAGTGGGGTCTGGGTTTGGGTTGATGTACACTGCCTCAACCTTGCCAGCAAAGTGACTATTCTAGGATTTGAACCCATGACCTCTATGTCCCAAGGCAAGCAACCTTACTGTTGCGCCAAGGCTCACCCCCCTATTTCAACCATAATATGATCCATTTTTTTTATAATTTTTCTGGGGAGTGTTTAGATTATGTGGGTGCAATTTGGGTTGGAATAAGATTTTCTGAAGGTGCTTCTTGCTCCATCTGTCCCTTATTTCCTTAATTTGGAACTTGTTTAAAACTATCTCATTCTAACTGTATATGCTATTCCTCAGGTGGTTAATGAGGAGTTTGGTATAGTTGAAGGTTTGATGACAACTGTGCATGCAACAACAGGTATCTTGCATACTTGCCAATTATAGCCATGTTTTCTTTCAGTTATAAGCCTTGATCTTAGGTGTAGACATGTCGAGGTGGTGGTGGTAACATGATTTTCTTTTCTATTTTTCAGCAACACAGAAGACTGTAGATGGCCCTTCAATGAAGGATTGGAGAGGGGGAAGAGGAGCTAGTCAAAATATAATTCCTAGTTCAACTGGTGCTGCAAAGGTTAGAGATTGATGTCCTCATAAATTTTATACTACCTAATTTAAGTATGGATTTTCAAAATTGCGTCTTGGTTTTATTAATTCACAGGCTGTTGGAAAAGTTCTCCCTGAACTGAATGGAAAGCTCACCGGAATGGCATTCCGTGTTCCTACTGCTAATGTTTCTGTTGTGGACTTAACCGTGCGCCTTCAAAAAAGAGCTTCCTATGAAGATGTTAAAGCAGCAATAAAGTATGTTTAATGTTTGTGTTCTGACTTCTATATACTTCAGCTGGGATTGTCCACTACTAACACTTTGATGTTTTCTATGACTTTGTTTCGGCTAAAATGAAGGCGTGCCTCAGAGGGACCACTCAAAGGAATTCTGGGATACACAGATGAGGATGTTGTCTCTAATGACTTTGTTGGTGATTCAAGGTAAATAGTAATGTTTTTTTATGTTACCAAATGAGTCATTATTGGCATCTTGAAGATGACAGGTTTAAAGAATTTAAATAATAAAACTGTATTGCAACAACAGCAGCAATATTTTGGTGCATGTTTCCTAATGTAACTCCAGTTAGCACGCATCATTAATATACTTAATAACGCAGGCATTCCCATCATCTTACTTGGGCTCCAATTGGTAGCCTTTTGGCCACATAAACCATTGCTGTGGCTTCTTTAACAGTAGATGGCAGGAGGGATTGACGGTGCACAAGTTGTGTAGTTACCGGACTAAAGGTCTTAAAAATTGAGTGATAAAACTTGCACAGACATGAAAGTCAAGAGACCAAAAATGCAGTTAAACATAGATAAATCACACCATCTTTACTTCTCACTGGGGAAAGAAAATAGAAAATGTTTGCTAAAAAGATGAAATGAGTTTTTTGTTTTATTCTCTAGAAAGGAAGTGGTATAAGAATATGTAGGAAAATCATATTCAAATATCATTATTCTTGCTTCTTATAAGTGCTTAAAGCATTTTAATTTGCAAATGGTAAAATTTAGGGGTGGCAAATGTATGAATTTGGATGGACGTGGATACTAAGGGATGGAAAGTCATCCATTAATTCATATAAATCCATTTAAACTACATTTTAAGTTATCTAATCCATCTTTATCCAATGGATACCAATCCATCCAATTTATCTATGACTCCTTTTTCATGGATTTGGATGGTTGGATATCAAATCCATTTGATTTTTTATTGGAACTAAAAAAATCTATTGAAAAAATTATTATTTTAAAAACTACTATTTCAACTAAACATTTTTTAAAATCACCTTTTAAAAAATACTTCTAAAATCATTTAGAAATCAATTTTTAAATTAGTGATTTTTTGAACTTTTATAGAAAAATATTTTATTTTCAAAATTCAATGAATATGTGCCATTTAAGTTTTTGCTTGTAAATTATTTAACAAATACTTTTAGAGTGTAAAGGCTAAGCTCTGTCAGTATAAAAATTTATACACATTCATCATTCGTTTGAATGACTTGTTTTTTGTAGTAGTCAATGATAATTAAATATAAACCATGAATGATGCAGTGACAATGTATAAAACTCATACATTGGTCACTACATACATTTTTATCATACATCTATCTATTATGTATTTAAGAATAAAATTTTAATATTAACTACATAGACATTTCCTATAATTGATATCAATTTAATAAAATATTAAAAGTGAGAGTTATGATCATGAATGAATTTGCTTGAATCTAGTTTTCTTAAATATTAAATGAAATTGAAAGTGCAAAGAAAATAACTTTTTTATTTTTATTTTTGGATGGATCGTATATTCATCCAAATGGATATATCCATGGATGTCCATTGAATTATATCCATTAGCTCTAACAAATGGATTTGGATGGATTGTGGATAATTTTGCCACCTCTATTAAAATTGAACCTTCTCTTTGTCTTGGTTGTTAGGATCTTGTGTTTATTGTGTTTGTATGTTATTTGTTAGATAAATGGCTCATCTCAAATTATATTCTTTGGAACAGGTCAAGTATTTTTGATGCTAAGGCCGGAATTGGTCTTAGTGACTCTTTCATTAAGCTGGTTTCGTGGTATGACAATGAGTGGGGTTACAGGTATGTGTGCATGCAATTGCATGTACTCTTTATCTATTGATTAATACATCTTTGAAAGCAGAACTATAACTTAACTGTTAATCATGTTTTTATATTGTTTGCCATGCAGCAACCGGGTGTTGGACCTTGTAGAGCACATGGCATTGTTGGGAGCCCGCAATTGAGCACCTATATGATTTGAATGTTAAATGTTTCTGATGTTGCAATTCTTAGCTGGCTTTGAAATAGGTTAAAAATTTATAGCCCCATAGATTCTGATTTTTGTTTTGATCCGATCTTTATAAGATGTGAGGTTAATGATAACATCGTGCCCTGAAAAATAAAATATGACGTCATCGTGGTTACATATGTTTGGAATTAATTTTTTCACATGCCAAGAAATTTTACATGCTTTTTAAAATGCTCGACAATTTTAGGATGATCATTGGTTTAGGTAGGGTATATGGTATACCCGTAAGCACCTATTACAAAATCTATTAAAAATCACGAGAATGATACGTGAGAGAATTGCATTTATTTTAGAGACAGATAATTGATTAAGCTGTGAAGAATTTTGTGCATTTCTAGCTGATAATGTAATTGTTTTTTACATTGTCGATTCAGCATCTAACATTTATATATTAATCATGACTTTGAAATGAAATTAATACATATTTATAGTGGATGATGTTATGTAAGTGTAAAAATATTGAACTCTAATTATTGCAGCTAATTAGGATGTTTGCCTATTTACTGTATTATACTATGTTAGCTATTGGTTCACTCTAACTGACCAACGACATCTAGAACCGATGGGTTTAATGGTTGGTTAGGTGTTCCATTCAGAGTGGTTTATGGAGTTTATGATTTCTTAATGGTCAAGATTCTTTTCTTTATGAATTCACGTATTCTCTACGATGCGGGTGAAACTTCAGTTCAGAGTTTTACTCGTTAATTTATATGAAAACTTGTTTTCTTTTTAAAAAATTAAAGTGACATACATATGTTTGTCAATTGTCAACGGATATATGTCTTGATCATTTACGCAGTTCGAAAGTTCAAACTTAAATGTTGTAAAAGAAAGGATTCAAATTGTTTTACATCACATGGGTGTTGCAATTTGTAGTTTCGTCCTGTAGTTAACCGACTTAAGTTGTTAAGAATCATCTTCCACTCGCAAAATCATCTTATTAAGTGGGTTGAATTTTCGCAGGAGATAGTACTGACATTTATAGAAATAAAATGAGACTGACGATTTACTTTCAACCCCAAGATATTGAAAGTGTTATTTATTCTACCTGGACAAGATGTGGAGATTTTTTAAGAATAATGGGAGGCTGGGAGCTATATTTATCAGAAGAGAAGTGGAGTTTTAAGAATAATGATAAGTGTCAAAGAAAGTGGAATATGCTAAAGGAGGAGTTCCATATCCTTATTTGATTTGCACATTGGAAAAACACTAATAATATTGACCTGAGTACCAAATCAAAGTTGTCTACTTTGATTCAATTGGTGACTGAACTAATCGACTCTCTAAAACCTAAGACACAAATATTGAATAAGCGAATATTTGATTGAAAAAACCTTTAAATCAAAGCTTAAACAATGATCTCAAAGTGAAAGATACAAATGAAAAAGGAGGGAGAGTGAATTTTCTAGAAAGAGAATTACAAAGATTACCTAAAACAACCAAAATAGATATCTTTCACGTGACATTAGTAAGAAGTTAAACATTCGAAGAAAAATTGTTGGTACACGAGAAGACCATTGTGCCAACCAAGGCTGACGACTGAATCAAATAGTTTCCAAATTCTTGATAAACTAAACCAATGCAAGCTACTCATATTAAAAGCAGAAATATTTCAAAAAACCAGTTAGTTAGTAGTTGAGTTACTATAAATAGCATTGTATCATCTTGCCAAGAACTCAATGAGATTGACAATTCTTCTCCCACATACTCTCTCTTAGATTCATCTTCTTTATCTTTTATCTTCATACACACTCGCTATCAACTTTATTCTTTGATCCTCTTCCTCACATAACAACATCACTTCTTTTCTTGCTTTTCTATATTGTGTTCCAATATAGGACAGAATAGTGGCAATTTTCCAGCAAACTTACCAATTCTCAATGGCAAGAATTGGAACAAATGAAGAGTACAAATGAAGGCATTGATGGGGTACCAAGAAGTGGATGAAATAGTTGAGCAAGGATTCCAATCCTTTGTTGAAGGAGCAACATAAGAACAAGGGAAACTACATAAAGAGAATAAGAAGAAAGATTGCAAGGCAATGTCCCTACTGTATCAATGTGTGGATGAAGCACACTTTGAAAAGATTTCTGGTGCAGAGAATTCAAAAGAAGCTTGTTAATCCTTTAAGCTTACAACCAAGGAGCAGAACAATTGAAGAAAGTGAGGCTGCAAACACTCAGGCGCCAATATGAATTGATACAAATGAAATCCAATGAGAGAGTGACACAATTCTTTAACAAAGTCATCACACATTAATGCAATGAAGGCATATGGTGAGAAAATTAGTGATCAATCTATAATTGAGAAGATCCTAAGAACTCCAACCCCGAGATTTGATCATATTGTTGTGGCAATTGAGGAATCCAAGAAAGTTGAAGAAATGAAGGTTTAGGATCTTCAAGGATCCTTAGAAGCACATGAGCAAAGACTTATTGAAAGGTCCAATGAGAGACTAGTTGATCAAGCATTGCAAGCTCACTTCACAGATAGAAGAAGCTTCAATGGAAGGAATGGATTTCGAGGCAGGGGTGCAAGAAGAGAGTTCAGAAGTGGAAATCAGAAGAATTTCTAGCAGAAGGATCAAGACAAAATTGTTCATAGCATACAAGACTCAGAAATAAGAGAGGGTCTTAATCAATGGAGAGTCTTCAATTGAAATAGAACATGTCACTTTTCAAATGAATGCAAGGCTTTCATTGGCTCAAACTTTGATGGAGGCAAGTCACATAGTGAAGCACATATGGCCAAAGAAGAAATAGCAGCTGAAAGTTAGGAACAACCCCTACTACTCATGATGATTACAAATCAAGAGATCAAGAACAATGATGTTTGGTATATAGACTCTGGGTGCTCAAGCCACGTGACAGGACACAGAGAATGGTTAGTGAATTTTTATGAGAGGAAGAAAATCAATGTTAGATTTGCTGACAATAGAATGATCCAAGCTAAAGGCACTGGTGATGTGTTGATAAACAGAAAGGATGGAAAACATGTTATGATTATAGATGTGCTCTATGTGCCAAACATGAAGAGCACAACTATTTGAAAATGGTTTCTCAATAGGTCTACTTGGTAGATCACTAGAAGTCTATGATCAAAAGAAGAAGTTGGTGATGAGAGCATCAATGGCTCCAAATAGAACATTCTAGATAAGCTTAGCAACCATGGAAAATCAATGCTTATTTGCATTATCCTTAACAAAAGGTTCATGGTTATGGCATATGAGGTATGAACATTTGAATTTTAGAGATTTGAGTATGATGATTTCATAAAACATGGTTGCAGGGCTACCTCTAATCCAACTTCCTAAGAAGATATGTGACAGTTGCTTAATAAGCAAGCAACCAAGGTCCTCATTTAGCAAGTACACACCATCTAGGGGGAATCAAGTACTTCATGTGGTGTATTCTGATGTGTGTGGACCTCTTAACACACCATTATTAGGAGAAATCAAGTACTTCATCACCTTTGTAGATGAGCTAATCAGAAGAATTTAGTTGTTTTTAATGAAGAACAAAAGTGAAACCTTCTTAGTGTTCAAGGTGTTCGAAGCTCAATTTGAAAAACAATCACGAAGGATCATAAAAATACTAAGGACATATAGTGGAGGTGAGTTCAACTCGGGAGAATTTGGAAATTTCTGTAGAGAACATGGGATTGTGCATGGGGTGTCTACCCCTACACACCTCAGCACAATGGAATTGCAGAGAGAATAAACATAACCATAATGAATATGGTTAGGAATATGCTAAGAAGAAAGGAACTTTCAAATGAATTCTGGGGTGATGCAGCCTCAACAACAGCTTACATACTCAATAGATGTCCAACTAAGAGGTTTGAAGGCAAAGTTCCTGAGGAAGCATGGTCAGGGATCAAATCATCAGTGAGACACTTAAGAATTTTTTGTTCAATCTGCTATAGACACATACCAGACCAAAAAAGGACGAAGTTGAATATAAAGGTGAAACAATGATCTTGCTTGGCTACAAAAACACAAGGTCCTACAAGTTATATAGTCCTGAATCCAAATAGGTTGTGTTTAGCATGAATGTACACTTTGATGAAGCAAGTTCAGTCAAAGAGTTAAACAAAACCTCCGATTCTTTGGCTAAACTGCATATTGAGTGGGAGAATGATGACCCTGAGACAGTAGAGGAAAGAAGAGAAACACTTTCCTGCACTTAACAAGAAAGTACAAGATCAACAAGGGCAAGTAATCCTCCTTCTTGGCTATCAAACTATGTGCTAAGTTTTGATAATTCAGTGAGTTAGAAAGGTGAAGTTGTTCAACACATGGCATTGTATGCTGACACAGAGCCAATTAGTTATGAAGAAGCAGTAAATAGTAGCACTTGGAGGGCATCTATGCTTGAAGAAATCAAGTCCATAGAGAAGAATGATACATGGGAATTGGTAGAATTACCAGCTAAGAAGAAACCAATAATAGTCAAATGGATCTTCAAAGTAAAGCTTAAACCAGATGGCACCATAGCTAAATATAAAGTAAGGCTAGTTGCCAAAGGGTTTATGCAAAATGAAGGAATAGATTTCTCTAAGGTGTTTGCACCAGTAGCAAGACTGGAAACAATAAGGCTCATTCTTGCAATAGCTAGTTGGAACAAATGATTTATGTCAATTGGATGTCAAATCTACTTTCTTGAATGACCTTTTGGAAGAATTAATATATGTATCTCAACCACCATGTTTCATTAGCAAATGGAATGAGAAAAAAGTGCTCAAGCTAAAGAAATCACTTTATGGTTTGAGGCAAGCCCCAAGGGCATGGAACAAAAGAATTGTAAATTCTTGTCTCCCTATGGATTTCATAAGTGTGAGGTTGAATATTGTGTATACATCAAGTCATTGAACCAAAATTTTGATGCCTTGTTCATATGATTGTATGTTGATGATCTATTGATCACATGAAGTAGCCAACAGGGAATTGAAGAAGTGAAAAGGAGCCTTAAGGGCGAGTTTGAAATGACTAACTTGGAAAGATTAATATACTTCCTTGATTTGGAATTTCAGCACACCAAGAAAGGACTATTCATGCACCAAAAGAAGTATCTACTTGAGATCCTCACAAAATTTAACATGCTAAACTGCAATCCATCAAAAACCCCTGCTGAAATGAACCTAAAACTGGACAAGGATGAGCATGAAGGTGTTGTGAATGCATCATTATTCAGACAAATGGTCGGTAGCTTGAGATACATCTGCCATACAAGACCAGAAATCTCCTATAGTGTGGGACTATGAGTAGGTTCATGTGTGATTCCATGCATTCTCACATGATGGCAGCAAAAAGGACTCTAAGATACTTGAAAGGAACACTTGCTTTTGGCATCAATTTCCCTCATCAAAGTGATAAGATTAGCTCAAAACTCATGGCCTACTTTGACTCAGATTGGTGCGGGGACTTGATAGACAAAAAAAAACACTATGGGGTATGTGTTTATGGTTGTTGGTGCTCTAGTTTCATGGTGTTCTCAAAAGCAAAAGGTTGTGGCATTGTCAACCTGTGAAGCTGAGTACATAGCAGCTTGTGCTACTGTTTGCCAAGCAATGTGGCTAGATGCTCTGAAGTTGGAACTTGGCATCAACGATGAGGAGATGATTGAGTTGCTGATAGACAACAAAGTCATCAATTGATTTGGCAAAGAACTCAGTTTCACATGGCAGAATCAAACACATCGAGAGAAGGTATCACTACCTCAGATAACAAGTTACATAGGAGAAATTGAAGCTCATTCACTGCAAAAGTGTGCTGCAACTAGCCGACATTATGACCAAACCACTCAAGATAGAGAGGTTCAAAGAATTGAGGAAGAAAATAGGAATTCAAGAAGCTGAAGTTGATTGAGTTTCATGGCTGGTTTCTTAGATTTTCGAATTATGGGGATGTTAAAAGTAAAAATATTTCAAAAATCAGTTAGTTAGTTAGTAGTTGGGTTACTATAAATAGCATTGTATCATCTTGCCAAGAACTCAATGAGATTGATAATTCTTCTCCCATATACTCTCTCTTAGATTCATCTTCTTTATCTTTTATCTTCATATGCACTCACTATCATCTTCTTCTTCTTTGATCCTCTTCCTCACACATAACAACATCATTTCTTTTCTTGCTTTTCTATACCGTGTTCCAACAAATGAGTGAATTAACATTTTGTGAATTTCAATCAAGCCAAATTCAAATTAGAGACATTGCTTATTTCAACTTAAATGCTAACACCGCAAGAAACAAGCATTCGCAATGCAAAGAACAATAGCTAATTTATTAGAAGAGCGTCAATTGGAGCATGAACTATTTTAGGCAAACCAAGTTCCCAAACATAAAAATAGAAAAAATAGTACTTGAATAGTTGGTGGAAAGAACGACATAGCTAAGGTGTAAGTCAGAGATATTGATAAGTTTGTTAGAGTGCAAATTTAAGAGAGCAATAAGGAGTAAGACACATCTCTATTACCGAATAGGATAGTTCTATTTTTTTTAATGTATTTTTAAAGATAAAAATATAAAAATGTAAATTAAAATATATAAATGACTTTTCCTCCTAACTTAATTAATAGCTATACCTCCTCAATGTATTAAATAGAGTTTAAGGCAGCCATAAATAAAATGTAACAACCGTATATTAATATATTCTTTATTTTCCATTTAAAAGAGCCATAAATAAAGTGTAACATGTGTGTATACAAATAAAAATATTTAAAATCAGTTAATAATATTAACATTCTTAAATACATCTTACCTGGCATATATGTCTTAAATAAACTTATGAGATAAACTTAAAAAAAACAAAACGAAAAACTTGTGAACACACTTGATTATGGAATCAATAAGTTTCTTTAAGTCTCAGTTACTAAATTAATTAAATCTTAACACAAATGTATCAATATTTTTCATCCATTAATGGAAGAAATTTTTTCATATTCACCCGAGCCTCTGGTGCACCCACTTCAATACTTTTCATGCATCCTTTATTGCATTTGCATCTAAGTTGTGACTTCAAACATTTTCCATCATCAAAATCTTCTGTAGTGCAAATCTGAACACAAACTAGATCAGAGAAGCATGGTCCTATGTATATTTCATTCATGGGGGTGCATTTGGCTGCTCCAACTTTTGTCATTATTTCTTCTGTAATAGCAATATCATATCAATACCAATTTTTTTATGTAGCTAAAAATCTAAAATATGTTAATACATAGTTAACATTTGGTAAATGTGTTAGAATAAGATCAAACATAATAGCATATTAGTTTTGTTCTATGTGTTAGAACGAGATCAGATATATAACCAATGGTAGATCTTGACCATAAGTATTGGGCATCCAGACCCATGATTTACATAAAAACAAGACTCAGAACATTAGAATATGTTAATTTTAAAGGAAATTTTTTGTCAAGTTTGAATTCCTAAGGAGAAAAATAGAATCATTGGCCTGTGATGTTAGAATATGCTTTTGAACATGAGTCAAATACCAAAAGAAAAAATATAAAAAATATTAAATATTAATTTTTTAAATGACATATGATGTTTTTATTGGTTTAAAATATTGAGATATAGTTTGAGATATTATATCCTTATTCCACATTTTCACTTCCCTCCCATACCCCATGTCAAATGAGTAAAGATTTTCTCCATTAATGGAGAGTCAAGTGTTACACAATAACATATAAACTACAATATGTAATGTCATTTTATCTTTGTTTACCATTGAAAGTATGAGTAAAAACAATTATTTTCTCTTCATTAATGGAGATGATCATTGTTTATATCGGTGTAAGGACTATTTAAAAGGAGTACAAGATAAAAAATTAGAGAGACTCACGAACAAAAAAGAGATACATGAACAAAATGGTGAAGGCACAAATTAGTTTCGCCATATTTGGTTGCAGGTTACCAATATTGAGTTTTTTGCAAACGATTTTGGAATAGATGGCCACCCTTATTATATAGTATAGTGAATATAAAAGATTATTTTCATTCACACACAAATAACAATAATAATATTAATAAAAACAAGAGTTACTTGTAGCCTTTTTAAGACATGTAAAATCACCTGATTAATATAAGGTAACGTATTCTTAAAGAAGAAAACACAGAATGTCATCTTCTAATAATATTATTTTGAAAACAAAATTGTAACAACTTTAGGTTTTCATTTGATTTTTAGGTAAGCTTTTGAGATATGTGTAGAGATAAAAAAAATTGAAAAGCAAGAAAAAGATATAAATTATTTGATTTTTTTTGTAAGAGGAACTGTTAAGTTTAAATTGTTCAAATAGCACTATTAATCTCATCTTCGATTTTGTTGTTTTGCTTATGGGTAATTAGCTTGATGATCCTCATTCCTATTGTTTAGTATTGACATCTAGATAAAATTGATTATAATTTGTGTTTGAAGACATTATATTGACATGACCCCATTCCTAATTTATACACTTGCTATGTGAAACAATAACATCAATGATAAAAACAACAAAAATCTGAAAATCAGTAGTGAAGCAAATACAAATACAGCTCAAAGGAAAAACTATTAACAAGTATCATTACTATTAATTAAACCTTTTCATGTGCAGTATTGCAATTGCAAATGCTATTTCCTCAATTGAAAATGTTGAGCCAAAAGAATAAAGCAAAATACTTTAATGCCTTTTCTTTATGACATGTGACTATGGTTTGATATAAGAGATTTACATCTGAGCTATGCCTGAACCATTGCCAGAAAATATTAGATAAAATGAAGTTATAAAAAATTATGCAAATATACAAATTGATCAGAGTACCCAACTCATGCAATTAGAGTTCAAACATTATGTATAACTATGTATATGTGTGACAAAGGGGATCACACCTGTTATTCCAAAAAAATGTGTCACTTCCTCTAATTAGTTGAAAAATTGTATTTAAATTAAAATTTAATAATTAAGTATTTTTGTGATCGTAAGTAACACATAATAAATTGATCTGGACAAAATTGCTCCCCAACCCACATCATTTAAACATTAAACAAAAATTGACCTATAAACCTATCACTCTCTTCCAACACTGTTCATATTAACATCACTTTCGGCATTCCCATTGCTTTGTCTTAACCATAAAATGTACTTTCTAGTTGCTATATCCATCTTCAGATAAGGTATAGGTGAAGAAATTACTTGTTATGTACATAATTTCTGCAGAAACAACTTGGGAAATCATGAGAGTAGTTCAATTCATGATATCCTTATAATTACTTTAATGATTTCTTTTTAACTTGGGAATTAATTTCTTCAGCAACAACTTTCTTATTTTTGACTTGGGAAATAATTACCTATTCTTAACCATAGTTTTGAATGTTGGTAATTTTATAGGGAATAGATATGTGCATTTATTTCTTGTTGTAGATATTTTCCTTAGCTTTATCTAAATGAGACAAATAATTTCAAGAAGAGTTTAAAATCTATGCATTGACGGTGTAAAATTTTTTATACTGTCAGCATATCATCTACCATTGATTTATGTTACTTTTGTTTGAGAATCAATAATGATTAACAAATCAATGATGCATGATTTACGAACAGTGTAAAAATACTTACACTGTCGGTGTATATATATTAAATGCTTTCAAGAAATGCCTATTGGTCAATGCTGAAGTAATGTTGTCACTGTGAGGCCTCATTTCATTCATATGAAGATGAAATTATATTGGATAAAGAAAGAGATTTTGTCCTCAAAATTTCTCAAAGAATATTAGACGAACAATAAAGGTAACCACTTATCACTAGGGATGGTAATGAAAACTGAACCTGTGGGTATCCGTCTGAACCCAACCCGAATTTAACAGGGAAAACTCATTGTGATTGGGTTCGGGTTCGGGTAAAACCTAGTCTCAATTTTTGGATTCGGGTTCGGGTTTGGTATAGTTAATATCCTACCCCGAACCCGCCCCAAACAAAGTTTGAATTTACATACAGTATAGGGTGCAAATTCAAGTGAAGTGTACATGTCCACGTAACATGCATTCAAGGAAATTTGGAATATATGATATATGAAATTTGACAACAGTGCCACTTTATTACAGTTTAGATAAGTGGGATGAGGTTGAAAAATCACCAACTTAGTTACTATTTCACCACCCAGTGACTAAAAGAAGAACCTTATGCAACAACAATGTTACCATTAGAAAGTGTTACCATTAGAATGCAGTTTAAAGAGAAGTTCAAAGTCTACCCAAAAAACAACACTCTCTTCCATCTGTTCTATAAATAATAACATTTAAGAATTTAGTTCTAGATATAGTGAGTGTGAATTTTTCAGGTTCTCCATCGGGTTCGGGTTACCCGAAACTCGACGAGTTCGGGGATGGTATTATTAATTTCAACCCCGTTAAGTTCGGATTCGGGTTCGGATTATGAATTTCGGGTTCGGGGTTGGGTAAGCATAAACCCGACCCCGATCCGCCCTGTTGCCATTCCTACTTATCACTTCTAATTAGTCACATCCTTTGGAGCTTTCTTTAAGTTGGAGGATTTCTAGATGAAAAGCTTTGTGTTTCATTGATCTATATAGAAGTAGGCAAAATATGAGTTTTGCTATACATCAGTTAGTTAAATTTGATTTCAACATTATTAAAGAAGAGCTTGTATACATCAAGGTGATAACAATCATTTTATTGTGCTACCATAGTTTTTCTCTCCCTATCTAACCTTTAAAATGAAGTAAACAAGTAAAGTTTTGTTTGAAAAGTTTGGATTTGTTTAGCTGGAACATCACCATGTCTGCATGGGGAGCACATCTTATGTCCTACGCCATTGCCATAAGTTATGATTGGTCAGAAAATACTTAATAATTAAACTTTTAACTTGAATACATTTTTCTCAACCAATCACAACTAATGACATATGGAATGTCACACTTTGCGGGACAAAGCATGCGCTCCCATCTTCAAGGGAGTGGTCAATGTAACGCTCCGAAAATTACTCCAAAAATCTTGCTCAAAAATGGTTAAATTGAATGGTGAAGCCATATAAAATTTATTTCCTTATATTCGTTTCATTTTCGAAACATTACTTTAAGTAACATACAATGCGGAAAATAAAAAACCATTACCTAATGGTAATAAAAATATAACTCAATATAATTTCGAATCATCCTTAACTAGAATATCATAAAATGTTGGTACAAAGTACAAGGCAGACCCTAATCGTCGCCCAAATAAAACTACTCCAAAATAAATACCCTACATAGGTACACTAATCAAAAAGCACAAGGGCCTAGGTATGTATCACGATTTTCCTCAATCCTCCATGCCCCCTCTGAGAAATCGAAAAGCGGTAACTCTGAATCTTGGCCGAACGATCCATCTAAACAAAACGTGAATATAAGACAAATAGAAAGAAGATGGGGTACGACATCTAATGAATATTACTCATTGACGGCGTGAAATTACACAGAATATTACACCAGACAGACACGCATAACATACACAATATATATTACATACATAAATGCAAATTATGAATGACGTTATAACTCAAACCATGAGGATTAATATCCATGAGGATTCATCCTTACACCAATATCCTCCCAATAAACTATTCAGGAATAACTGAGAGTACAGATCCCATAACAAACCGATTTGAGTGCACCAAATTATTCCTCACAAGGATATATGATCGATATGTTCCAAAGAACTGTCCATTTAAGATCAGTGTCGTATTAAACACTTTCTGGGCATCCCTCTCATCGATCCTGATTGTAAAGAAGGGTTGTCAGAGATCGTCTAGTTTGCGCTGTGAGAATTGTCCGACCCAACAGAATACCTCATCCAGGAATGCAAGGGACTCGTCTCACCTAGACTCACCCTCAAGACTTTGCTGACGAATCACCGCTATCGCCGTCCCTCTCAATATCTCAGGGCTTGTTCGTCTCCCGTAAATTTCCTCTCCACTACTTCATTATCCATAATGAGTATGCACACTAACCGATGTTAGACAATTAAATATTTTAATCATTCTTTTATATGATCGGCCCAACCTAAGACATCTCCCAAATGAATGCTTCATATGAGATCTGATCTTACGTCATCACGTAATAGAGGAATAACATCCTTACCACTACAAACCATCGCTGAATATCCTGAACAAACACATGGCCAAGCCTCTTACGATCAGACGATCTCGCTGCATGATATCATGTAATCCTTTTTGGGCATTGTCCTAATCACGACATCACAGTCGGAAACCTTGTCCTAAATAGGCACAAGAACAAAGGTACTTGTATAAGTTTGTCGATTTTGGGCACCAGACTCAATCATCTGAGTCGCGGTCTTTCCAAGTGTAAATACACTTTACACCCAAGCTCGTACTATTTCCTAAGCAACCAAATAATCAGAAACAGACAAAACTATTGTAGGTCTCTCGCTCAAACGAGAGACTGTCGCTCAAATGACGAACTCATCAATACAAACTCATATTTGGACACTACTATGTCACGATGTATTCCATGGTCGATTTCCTTTACGAGAGAGTGGGTTGATCGTCCAACTTCGAAAGCTTCGAAACTAAACAAACAAAAATTTAGTGATTTGCGAATAAATTTTACATGATAACCCTAAAGTAAAAACATTGTTTAACACTTTAATCCATTTCATGAACTCAAAGACTTTCATCCATCTGGTCCAAGATTCATATTTTTGAACCATCCTTTATCATCGAAAGTCTTGTTTCCAATATCCAACATTTTCCAAGATAAGTTTTTAATAAAGTTTACACTTTTATCAACTCATAGATTTATATTTTCATGGAGACTTTGTAAGCCATACTTCACCATTTTAAGGTAAGTTTCTTAATCCAAGTCTACACTTTTAAATCCATATTTCCCAAGTTGATCTTACCACTTTAAAGTAAGTCATCTTAAGTAGATTCCATATTTTGTATAATAGGTTTTCATGGTCATTTCAACACATTCTTGATAGTGTTGATCTCATACTTAAACAACATTTAAATCAACATTTCTTAAGTTACACTTACCACTTTAAAGTAAGCTTACCTTATCAATGTTCATCCTACAGTAAGCTTACCTTATCAATGTTCATCTTACAACAAATCAACCATCCTTTACTTCATAACACTTTAAGTTTATAAAGTCAAGACTTTTACAAGTCATCTTTTATTCCAAATAATTATTTGAACTTGGAAGTCAAGGAATATCATTTACTAACCAACTTTTAACTTATAATATTCTAAAACAACACTTTCTCACAAAACTAATCCATAAACATTTTCGATTTCAAAGTTAGAAACTAAACTTTTCCTAAACACATATAGGCCATGATTTAGACCTAATGTTAAGAAAAGCTTTGCTCTTTCAACTTATCATTAAACATTTTAAAGGTTCATTTGATAACAAAATCATCACCCCATTTGAAACAAAATCAAACTTCAACATTAAAAATAAACTATTCTAAACTTGTCCAAGACTATGGTTTTTCAAGCAAAAAACAAGTGGAAAAGTTCAAACTTTGCATGGTTAGGAAAACTCCTTAAATGTTCCTTTGATATACAACCATTATCTTTAACCATGTTCAAATACCCACAAACATACAAACTTTCTAAACATAAAAAAAACAGCCCCATGAACACAAATAGTTAATAGTTTCAAAATAACTTTCTAAGTTCAAGAAAATATCTATTTGGAGTTTTAAACATAAAAAGAGTTAGAAAGATATTTAAAACATTTCAACGGTTGAAAATATTCATAACATACCTATAAACATCATACTAGAATTTCATAAACATCTAATGGTTAGATCTTAGGAGATGGAGAAATCAAAATGAAAAGCCATGAAGAACTACCTTGAGAGTTCTTAGAGAATGCAAAGAGAAGAAAGAGTTTGAAATGGCAAGGTATTCTCTTAGCTACGGTTTGGCTTCTTAAAGAGAGAAATCAGATTTGGGGGGAAAAAATCAATGGTCTTTCAAAAAGTAGTTTGTGTAAGAGATAGGTAAGTGATTTTAAGGATTTTGTGTAAGAGAATATGTATTTTTGCTTGTTTAACAAACAAGCCTCTTACATGAAAGTGATGTGACCTTTTCGACGACACATTCTCGATCAAACCATGCCCAAGTATTTTCGGCTAATACCCAGTCGGATAATAAAAATCTCCTGATTTCGGTTTACAGTTAGAACTTCGAAACACAGAATTTGGAGTGAAAAATATTTAGAAATACGTTCTGAACGAACTAGATGTCTATCTTGACTCGAAATAATATTTCGAAGCCATTGGAGCAATAGGAATTCAATTCCGAGTTACGGAACTCAAAAACACATTATTGGGCCGAGTTCGGGCGAATTTGGGCCCGACATCAGCTCAAAAACCTTACGTCTCAGAAAATTACGAAAATTTACCACAAAATAGAAAATCATAGAACAAGACTAATACTCAACTATGGTTTAGCCTAAATTAATAAAAAAATCGTTGATAAAAAAATAATTAATAAAACATACATAGAAAATTCACGGTGTTACAATCCTCCCCCACTTATAAGATTTTCGTACTCGAAAATTAAACATACCTTTTAAGCAAACAAAGAGGGGTAGGACTCTTTCATATTGTCCTTGACTTCCCAAGTTGCATCTTCTCCATTTGACTGGCTCCAGATCACCTTGACTAAGGTAATCTCCTTACCTTGTAATGTCTTCACACTGTGATCCACAATTCTCAAGGGCATAGTTTCAAAAGTGAGATTATCCTTTAGCTGGATTGAATCAGGTTCAATGTGCGATGAGTCCCTAATGTATTTTCTAAGTTGAGACACATGAAAGACATTATGTAGGTTTGACAATAAAGGTGGCAAGACTATTTGGTAAGCTACTGGTCCGACTTTTCTAAGGATTTGGTATGGTCCTACGAATTTAGGGGTAAGCTTACGGGGTTTAAGCACTCTGCCAATACCATTCGTTGGAACCACCCTCATGAACACATGATCTCCTTCCTCAAAACTGATAGGGTTCCTCCTTTTATCATAATAGCTCTTCTGCCTACTCTAAGCTGTCTTCATGTTTTATCTTATCATTCTGATATTTTCCGTCATTTGCTGAACCACATTGGGTCCTAGTATAAGATTCTCCCCTGCTTCAAACCAGCATAATGGTGTTCTTCATTTTCTTCCGTAAAGAGCTTCATATGGCGCCATGCCGATACTCGAATGGAAACTATTGTTATAGGTGAACTCTATCAAATGAAAGTAGTCCACCCAACTTCCAGAGTGTTCCAACACACATGCTCTCAGCAGGTCTTCAAAAGATTGGATAGTCTGCTCAAATTGGCCATTCGTCTATGGGTGGTAAGCTGAACTCATGCTCAGTTTGGTACCCAAGGTTGTTTGCAAACCATTCCACAATTTCGAAGTGAAACGTGGGTCTCTATCCGAGATAATATTTGTAGGAATATCATGCAATCAGATAATCTCCTTGATGTACAAATTCGCTAGCCTTTCCAATGAGTATTTCATATTGATTGGTAGAAAGTGAGTTGTCTTCGTGAAACGATCCGCTATCATCCAAACTACATCATAACCTTTCAGCATTCAAGGAAATCCGCTCACAAAATCCATTGCAATGTTATCCCATTTCCACACGAGAATATCCAAAGGTTGAAGTTCCCCTCTAGGTCTCTTGTGCTCGATCTTTGCCTTCTGACTAAGCAGCGCGAGACATACTCAGCTACTTCTTTCTTCATACTGAATCACCAGAACATCTTCTTCAAGTCTTGATACATTTTGGTAGCTTCAGGGTGAATACTTAGTTTGCTCTTATGGGCTTCGTCCAAGATTGCCATTTTCAAATCGGGGTCTCTTGCCATACAGACTCGGTTCTTGCATCTCAGCACTCCATCGATTCCTTCTTGAAATTTTGGGGCTCTCCTTTCAGCCAACAAGGTTCTCTTCTCTTGCAGTTCTGGATCAGAACTTTGCAAACCTTTTAGTTGTTCCAGAAATTCATTTGTTACTGTAAGCATACCTAAAGTCAAACTCTTAGGTTTTATTTGCATTGCGAGACTTAAATTCCTGAAATCTTCAATCAATTCCATCTCTCTGACCATCATGGTTGACATATGTAGGGACTTTCTACTCAAAGCATCAACCACCATATTAGTTTTCCCAGGGTGGTTTTGGAGATCAAAGTCATAGTCCTTTAGAAATTCAATCCACCTTCTTTGCCTCATGTTCAACTCCTTCTGATCAAACATATACTTCAAACTTTTGTGATCACTGAAAACTTCAAATCTTACTCCATAAAGATGATGCCTCCAGATCTTAAGAGCAAATACGATCGCAGCCAACTCCAAGTCGTGTGTCAGATAATTCTGCTCATGTGTCTTTAGTTGTCTTGAAGCATAAGCTACCACCTTTTGTTGTTGCATCAACATGCAACTCATGCCATGTTTAGACGCGTCATAGTACACATTGTAGTTCTCCTTTGGGTCTGGTAGAATCAACACAGGTGTTGTAGTCAATCTCTTCTTGTTAACATAGTCAGTGGCAACGCCAACTTCGAAAACCCTTCAATGAACTTCTGATAGTATCCTGCTAAACCGAGGAAGCTTCTGATTTCTGTTACGGATTTTGGAGAACTCATTTCCATCATCGTTCCCACTTTAGTCGGGTCGACATTGATTCTTTTGCTTGATATTACATGCCCGAGAAAATGGCTCGTGGATGATTAAGTCAAGCCTAAAAGTGTAACTGACACTTTAACGCTTGGACCAATTTATAATTTTCATGAACCAAACTCATTCTAAATTAGTCTAATATTATTTGGCAGGTAAATAAAGACTATTGTAGCCGTTGGAGGGAGATTGCTCAAAGGAAATCACAATATGACTGTGGAGGAGCTTTGATGAGCCCCATTGGATTCTTCTAATTTGGCACATGGGAATTGTTGTAGTTAAGCCTCCTTAATGCTCCTTAATTCGATTCTGAGTGTTGTATTATTCGTGACATTTTATCTAATAATGTTAAATTTGTTGGTCATCGTATAAATAATATTTACATGGTTAATTTGGATGATGTCACTACTTTGTTTTCAAAATGTTTCATTTCAAAAGAAGATGACATGTGGCTTTGGCATAGACGCGTTGCACATATCCATGTAAGACATCTAGATAAATTATCATCAAACGAACTAGTTGAGGGGCTACCAAAACTAAATTTTAAAACCAAAGAGATTTGTGACACTTGTCAAAAGTGCAAACAAATAAAAAACTCTTTTAAAAAGAAAATTGTGATCTCCACTTCAAGGCTTTTGGAGTTACACCATATGGACTTGTTTAGGCCATCACAAATCATGACTTTTGGAGGTAGCTATTATGCCTTAGTTATTGTTGATGATTTCTCTCGATTTACATGGACATTATTTCTATCTGCAAAAAGCGATGCGTTCAAATCTTTTAAAAATCTTGCCAAGCAAATCCAAAACCAACTTAACTTGAAAATAGTATATATACGTAGTGATCACAGGAGAGAATTTGAGAACTTTCAGTTTAATAAATTTTGTGATAAGCATGGTATTTTACATCAATTCTCTGCTCCTCGCACTCCATAATAAAATGGAGTTGTTGAGAGGAAGAATCGTGTTCTAGAAGAATTGGCCAAAATCATGCTTAATGAAAGTAATAAATCGAGTACTTCTAAGACCTAATATAAATAAAACTCCTTATGAAATTTTGAAAGGCCGTAAACCAAACATATCTCATCCTCACGCTTTTGGACGCAAATGTTTTATCTTAAATAGTGGAAAGCGGGCTTTAGGAAAATTTGATTCAAAAGCCGATGAAGGAATATTTTTAGGGTACTCGATGCATAGAAAAGCCTTTAGAGTCTTTAATAAATATTTAATGCAAGTAGAAGAGTCTATCCATGTACAATTTGACGAATCTTCTCCAAAAGAGAAGAGAAAGGTCGTGTCTGATGATGTTGCAGGTGCTTTAGAGGAAGCATACTCAAAAGACGTGGATAATGAAAAAGCAACCAATGAAGAAGGTCAGACATTCAGATATGCCAACTGTCTGGAAAACCAAGAAAGCTCACCCAATCGATAAAGTAATAGGTGACATATCTACGGGAGTGGTAACCCGTAGTTCCTTACGAAACTTTTGTAACTTTGTAGCTTGTGTATCCCAGATTGAGCCAAAGACCATTGATGAGGTCATTGAGGATGTACACTGGGGTACAGCTATGCAAGAAGAGCTAAACCAGTTTGAACGTAATAATGTTTGGGACTTGGTCCCTAAACCTAAAGATCATCCCGTGATTGGTACCAGATGGGTCTTCAGAAACAAACTTGATGAATCAGGCTTAATCATTCGAAATAAGGCACGCTTGGTAACCAAAGGCTACAACCAGGAGGAAGGTATCGACTACGACGAAACCTATGCCCCTGTAGCCAGATTAGAGGCCATCAGGATGCTTCTTTCCTTTGCAT
>NC_032013.1:19492330-19492866 GCF_001865875.1 Lupinus angustifolius | reverse complement strand
CTGAGATGATGCAGGGGGAGTTCGAAATGTCAATGATGGGAGAACTCACATTCTTTCTGGGGCTTCAAATAAAGCAGCTAGAAAGTGGGATCTTCATTCATCAGGCTAAATATTGCAAAGAGCTACTTAAGAAATTCGATATGGAAAAATGTAAGGAAGCATCCACTCCTATGGCATCTGCATGCTATCTAGATAAGGACGAAAAAGGAAAAGCAATAGAAGTAACAAAATATCATGGTATGATTGGCTCATTACTTTATTTAACTGCAAGACTTGATATTATGTTTAGTGTATGCATGTGTGCTAGATTTCAGTCTTTACCTAAGGAATCACATTATGTAACTGTTAAAAGAATCATGAGATATTTAAAAGGAACAACTAACATGGGATTAATCCTCGGGATGCCTCACTATCTTTGGTGAGATATTCCGACTCTGATTTCGTCGGATGTAAATTGGATCAGAAAAGCACTAGTGGTACTTGTCACTTGTTGGGCAGTTCATTAGTTGCATGGCACAGTAAAAAGCAAGCCTGTG
>NC_032013.1:19491113-19492230 GCF_001865875.1 Lupinus angustifolius | reverse complement strand
GTGTGTGTTGCGCTCAAATCCTTTGGATGAAGCAGCAACTTAAGGACTTTGGTCTTAAACTAGAAAAGATCCCCATTAAATGCGATAATACAAGTGCCATAAACCTATCCAAGAATCCCGTTTTGCATTCTAGAACCAAGCATATAGAAATTAGACATCATTTCTTATGTGATATGTTCAAAAAGGTGACTGCGTGCTTGAATTTGTTGAAACCTCTAAACAGTTAGCAGATATTTTCACCAAGCCCCTTCCACGGGATACATTCTATGTTCTAAGGAGAGAACGTGGAAATCTTGATGAACAATATCTTGATTAAAACTATCTAGATGTTTAGTTTATGTCTTGCTTCTACATGTTTATTAGTATCTTGATTTAATGAAATGTCTTAAAATGCAAAATGATATCTCATAATAATTTCTTTTTTTGTGATTACATATGTTTAGATTAATCTTTTAAAATGCATGCATAAGTCCCAAAAAGTTGAAACTGTTCTGCTTGATCTAAAAATTACCGTGTTTAATCGATTAAAACATCAAAATTAATCGATTAATTGTTAATGTTAATCGATTACATGGACATCAGTTTTGAAAAATCATTTTTCGTATGATTTTAATCGATTAAAACCAGCAGTATAAGTGCAGACAGCACTTCGGCTTCACACTTTTTTCAGCATTTTCTCTATTTCCTCTTCCTCTTGAGTCTCTGTAACCGTGATACAACTTTATGGATTCAGTTGTTGTTATTGTTTCAAGACTTGTTTGTGCTTTTTCTGACTTGCTTTGACATTTTCTGGTTTATTTGATTGCTGGATATTTTTACTCTCTATGTTATGTTTTTTTTAATTTTGTTTATTTTGCTTATAATTATGTTAAAATAGCTTATTTGGTCATTTGGATGGTTCTTGATCATATGAGATTTTATGGTGCATAAATTAAGCTATTTATTGTACTACATTGCTTATTGTTATTTGATATGGTAAATCTTGTATGCCGTTCACGTTACCTATTAGTTATTTTAATAGTTAAATCCCAAATTAATTCATTAACTTCGTTTTATGTTTAACTACATATCTCTGTCTACTTTTGACCTGTGTTATCTTTTTGATAATGTCAAAAGG
>NC_032013.1:19482177-19491013 GCF_001865875.1 Lupinus angustifolius | reverse complement strand
TCAGTGCCAATACATTCTTCAAGCTAATTCATCAAACAAGTGGTGTAGTGTTTGTCATCATCAAAAAGGGGAGATTAAAAGTGTGCATGTCAAGAGGAGCACTTTGGAAAGCTTGTCCACTATGTGTTTTGATGAGGACAATTTGAGTTTCATAAGAACTTGAAGATCATCAATAAATCAACGTGCTTAAGCTTCAAGATTGGTATTAGACTTAGACTAGTAATTAGTTTAGGTTGAGTCTAAGGCTTAGGTAAACTCAATACATCTCTCATATACATAATACATTAAATCATTTTATTTTGAGATATGACATTCATAATATGTTCATGCATAATATATATACATGTTATCTGTGCATCTTAGGCATAAACTTAGTGTTGAACATGTATAAGTTAAGTGCATAACGTATTTGAGTATTGCAATTTAAAAACATACATAGAAATATGTAGTTAATCAATTAAGGTAAGTTTTAATCGATTAACATAAGTTTTTGAAAAGCAGTTGGAACAGAAAACTTGGAAAACCGAATCAGTTACAATTTTGTATCTCGTTAATCGATTAACCAAGAATTTAATCGATTAACTGGCCTGCAGAATGGTTTCTTTATAAGCTGCGCTTTCAGAACTCAAGCCATATTCTTGCATGTTAGATTTTAAGAGAGTTATAGCATATTTTCGTGTTAATTGCTACATCTACATGAAATTGTATTTGTGAGATTAGAGAAGAGAGAATTCCATGCTTTAGTACTGAGAGACATTACATGTTTAGTTTCTCATCATTTCATCTCATATATTCATGCATCATCATTAAAACACTTTTTGGAAAGATTTCATATTCTGTAAAATCTGTTTTGAACTCATCATTATCATTTTATATGAGACATGTGTTAGGGTTGTAGAGTAAGGTCTTAATTGTTTTAATTTGAGCATAGTAAGTGCTTTAGATTACTCTATATTTTGTGTTGTAAAAGTGTTGTGGGAATCTCTAGGTGTCTTACCACCAACGAGATTGAATTGCGTCTTCATTAGCTTATAAATCTTGATAGAAAGAATAGGTTTTTGGCTGGGGCTACACCGCAAGAAAGGTTTTCTTAGGCGGTAGGAAGTGAGTCAAACCAAGGGATAAGGTTCTTTAGTTTTCAAGAAAGTGTTTAAGTGTTGTAATTGAAAGAATTGTTTATAAAACGTTATTTCGATTATAGTGAAGAAAAATCTCCCACATCAGACGGGGCCTGGATGTAGTTTGCAAGTGGACCCGCAAACGAACCAGGATAAAAACCTTGTTGCACGCTTTTCTTTCCCTACTCTCTTTATTGCTTTAATCGATTACTTTGTATAGTTGTATTAGCTGTAATAATCTGTTTCTATATCTTGTACTGTTGTAACTCTGATATATCTGTTAGCTCTGTATATTTGCTTCGATCTCAGTTTGTTGTCGTACAAGAAACTGAAACTGTTTGTGCAATCTGAGCTGTTTTAGTGGATTAAAAAGTTGTAGTTAATCGATTATTCTTTCTGTGTTAATCGATTAAACTGGGGTTTTTCAGCATGCATTATAAGTTGTTTGTGAAAAGCGGATACTTTGACCGCTACATCTATTCAACCCCTTCTAGGTGTATTTTGTGTATTTTAGCCACTGATACCTAACATAAGTGTATGACAAAACTAATTTGGAGCTATAATTTGAATGCTACTATCGTACGTTCATCTTTCAGCTCAGAGCGCATATATGGTATCTTTTCACGGAATTTCTCCAGTGAATCAACCCTGCAACAATTTTATGGACTTCAATTGGGGTTTTTATTCATTACAAGAACAAAATTCCTTGTAAAGATACTAAAAATATGCATACCCCAGAGACTGTAAACCGTCAATGAACTCCTTCTGGGTAAATTCACACATGGTGCCAGCCTTCATGTGCCAAGAAATAACTAACTGCAAAAATGTCAACATCCCATGCATTCCCACCATACAACAAAGTAATCGGTAGGAACAGTACACAGACATAAATGATGAGAAAATGAAAGGGCTTGAATTAAAACATCTAAGTGAATCCACAATCAAAAAGGAAGATGAGACCAAAGTTAGTCTAATTAGTATTTCCCTTAGAACCAACCAATGTGCAGGCCAGAAATAAATCCTGAAAATCATTAGGACCATAGCTAGCTCATGTTCGAATGCCTCAATTAAATCCTGAAAATCCCAAAAGCCTTGCATGATGAAATAAGGGGAATGAAGGGGTACCCATCTTTTTATCTAAGGTTCAGTATATAGTTGTCAACATTTCATTGCGTATTGGTTAATGCTTGATAGCTAGTTACCCTGAGTAACTTACCCACCTGGGTATCACAGAAACTTCCTGTGATAAAAAAGGCAGACAAGACCTATAGTGTGAAGTGCAAGACTCCAAGTGAGAATAACAAGGGCATGGAAGCACAAAGAAAAGGACACGAAATAGAGAAGAACAGTGAAGGTCAAACAGCAATGCATACTGATGAGGAAAATTGAAGTGTGTGTGTGTGAATAAGAGAGGGAGAGAGAGAGATATGAAAAATGGGGCTTAATTTTTGGTTTCTTTATAAATTCTCTTAAACTTGATATACCATGAACTAATATAATTACCACAGCTGAAATGTAGCCTAGTCATAAAAATGCAATTTTCTTGATTCTTGTTATTCTGTATTTTATTGTCCATGGTTGAGTGTTTACCAATGCTCTTGTTTTTTAATGTCTGATCACCATTCAATTATTTTGAGGTTCATAATGAAACCGAGAACTAATTTACTAAATTTGCTTCTTATTCAATAAACACCAAAAATCAAGTGATAGCTAGAGATGGATAAGTGTGATTTGCGTAACCTTAGTGGGAACCTCTAGAGCCTAATAAACCTCCATTTCTCTATACTGCAGTAAGAGGTTAGGCAAATTAGTAGGTTAAGGTAGTTTGTCATAACTTGAGAAAGAATGTTGAACAACAGGAATAGTTTACTTCAAAACATAAAAATAATAGCAAGAACCAAAGGTTGAAGTGGGTTAACTAGGTGAAGTTGAATGCTCTAGTGTGTTCTCTCCTGATTAAAACAATGTTCAGTTTTAGTGTCAGCAATATTTTGTTTTAATCATTTACTTTGCTATCTTAATTCATTTATTCTAATTTTAGATTTTAATTTAACTTTTGGCATCTAATTAATTAAAAAAAAATGGCTCTTTGAGCAGTGCTAAAATCAGCAATGTCAGTACTTGATGAGTAATGCTAAAGTTTACACCATTAACTCAAGCAAAAAAAATACATTTTATTCTTCTATTTCATTAGGAAAAACCGTCATTACTTCCAATGAAGTTTTCACCTCCTATGCTTACTTTATAGATCATTCCACAATATCTACGGAATGTTCAGTTTATGTATTTGTCACCAAAATGATCACCGTTAACCGTAGATTTACTAAAATATAATGCACATGACAATGTGAAAGGAAAAAAGTTATAGCCCAAGCAATATCGCATGATCAAAAAATGAAAATTATTTTGAAATGCACATTCATACCATTACTATATCTTGATGATCCACCTGCACAGGAAAAGAAGCCTCAAGTATCAATTAAACTGAACAAAAATGAATATAACTTTCTGAATGAGTCAAAATTCAAAGTCACTGGAAATATAAATATGATGTTAAAATAATCTGAACTCCGTGTGACATCAATCAACAACTTACAAGTTAGAACAGTACGAGATATGACTAATGTAATGAGTACATTTTTAACAAGTCCTAATATAGTGGGATGGTCCAACATACATGAATATGATACATAAAGTGGGCATCACCTCTGGTACCAATATGATAAATATGCTAAGCAAATAAATGTTGAGAAAATTAGGTTACAGGAGGGAATATTAAATAGAATATACAATGTTTGTAGACACTTAAAAGGTTCAAATGTCAATTTGCATGATATATATTCAATTTAAATGGTGCCTAATATACTTCAAAAGTTCAAATTTAGGGGGTTTTAGTTGTAATTTAAGTTTTAATCTACTTTATTGTATTTTGACTTAATTTATTTATCTACAGGAAGTTCATAATGTAGCTTCATTTAGATTGATATGCTTCATTTTTTATTTTTTATAGAATGCATTGAATCAGCTTATTTATGCTGCTGGGCTAAATCTGGTTTTTATATTGTGCTTTTCCATAAACACATCCCAGCAAAAAAGAAAGGAAAAACTACACGTTTTTTTGGAACTTGCAGATCCCTTCAGCAAATTACATTTTCATTCTCCCTTAATTCTATCTGAACCTATACCACTATCATTCCTCCCATCTTGTTCACACAATTAAATTGGGTATTAAGTTATGGACTACTTGATCCCCATGTTTTGACTAATCCTAGTGAAAGCAATTACCAAAGAATAAATGAAAAGTTTACTTTTAAGGCAAAATTCTAGTTGTCAAATCTGTGTCCTGCATATCTTATGTGTTATGATGTGAAAAGTAAGCTTTGTTCTTCCTCTCCCTTTAATTTGACTTGACTACTTAATCTCCACTACTCTGTTAATCATGATAGACTCCCAATCAGATGTCTACCCAAACAGATATGCCTTTAAATAACTCAACAGAAAAAGCCTTAAACCATTTTACTACATAATGCAATTCTACTCCAAATCCGGTTAAATCATCTGGAATTGTTGTTTGCAAGTACAGTTCACATCCTTACAAGTTACAACAGTTTCCATAATTGCAAACATGAAGAAACACATCAAGACATCACGAATATAAGTTAGGTTCGGAAAAGGCAACCTGTATGTCATTGCAAAGGAGAGTGTACTTATAAGCCTCTGTTACAGCTTTCAATAAATCAGTAACTGACTAACACTAACTGCCTCTGCTGACATCAGAAGATGTCAGATTACATTTTAACACTTGAACTAAACACTAGCTCTATTCTATAATAGTGACAGATGCAAGTAATGGGAAATCACAAATTCCAAGAATGACCCACGCAAAATAACTTTGATTATGATAGACCCACAATTAAGCATGTGTGTAACAAAAGAGTATAGAGAGGCAATAGTGGGTAGCAATTACAGCTAGACAGTGGAGAGAGTGAAGGCGGCAACAATTACAGGTAGTAGGTGGAGAGAGTGAAGAGGCAAATGAACAGGTATTGAGTGAGGAATCAATAAGGAAGTGAAGGGATGATTCTGGAATTTGTAGGGGTTGGGGTGACTTATCCCATCTGGGCAGAGAAAGCACTTTGCTTCCCTAACACTCTTCTTATATATTCTACTGTTGCTTCTATCCCTGCATTTTCGGTTTTCTATTCAACATAGTTGGGACTTGATTTCTTGGTTTTTTTGCTTTTGTGTATTATTCATGCCAGTTTCTATCAACTTTGCTTCCTTGACTCTCTTCTAACATACATACAATGGCGGAGGAGATTATAGGGACAGGTGGGGGCAGCTGACCTCTGAATTTTTTCCAACCTGAAACATATTTGTTGTTCAGTAAAATATGCGGCTTCGTGTGTTCTTTGTTGTGATTTAACAGAAAAATACTTAATTATTAAACTTCTAAATTATAAAATAAACTTTTACAACCAATCCTAACAAGTAACACATACAGTGATACAACCTTTGGAAGAACACATGAACTTCATTTACCTACACTAAAATGAAGTCTTTATGGAGATACTAATTGGAGCTCACATATTTCGCTTTGGAAGAACACATGCACTCCATTTACCTACACTCAAATGTCAATTTCAATATTTTAGTCGGGAAAATTACGGGATAGTGTATGTTTTGAATTAATTACGGGATTGGGGTAGATTTTAGTGGATCTCGTGGACCTGATCCACGAGTTTGGCAAAGTCGTGGACCAGAGCCACGATTTCACTGGAAAGTCGTGGACCTCATCCACGATTTCCCTGCAAGGTGTCAGTTCTCTGTAAGTCGTGGACCATGTGCACAACTTTCATGGCAATGTCGTGGATGGGGTCCACGAGTTCCATGCAATGTCGTGGACCAGGTACACGACTTACAAGTCGTATATTGGATCCACGATTTCCAAGTTCTATATATTTCTCCAGCCCCGAGTGTAAAACCACACTGAAGGAAGAACTGAACTGTATAAAAAAAAATGTATGCTACTAGAATTGAAGAACTCTGCATATTTAAGGTAACTTCAAATGGTTTAAATTTTTTTATATCTTTTATTTTATATATAATTTTACGTGTTATCTTTGTTTAAATGTAAATATGTTTGTTTATATTTTACTCTATGTTATATGTAGATGACAATTATTAGAGATATTGTTAGTGATTTTAGTGATGAGGAGGACATTGAGCTTTATGATGACGAGGATGATCATGTTCAGATTACCACACATGAACCAGTTAGCATAACATATCATAATCCTTCATCTTTTTTTGTTAACATTGATCATCAATCTGGATAAGATTTTCCATATAGAAGTATTCACATAAGTAATGATATAGATAATGAGTTATTTGTTGGTATGCAATTTGAATCAAAGGAGGCAACAATAAATGCGGTAAAACATTTTCATATTAGAAATTCTGTTGATTACGTTGTGGATGAGTATAGGCCAGATAGATATGTTGTAAAATGTAAATATTATGGTGTTGGGTGTGATTGGAGACTTCGAGCATCAAAAAGTTTGAAGCGTGATATTTGGGAAATTAGAAAAATTAGTGGAAGACACACTTATGTATCCACTAATATTTCACAAGATCACACGAAGTTGAACTCATCTTTCATCGCAAACTGCATTGTGCAACTAGTATCAGAAGATCCTGGTATACCAATTAAAGCATTAGTCAAGGAAGTAGTAACTCGTTTTGGTTATACGGTGACATATAGGAGGGCTTGGACTGCTAAACAAATAGCAATGTCCCAAATTTATGGTGATTGGGAGGGATCATACAAGGAGTTACCTCGTTGGTTGAATGTTGTTCAATATTATGCACCAGGTACAATTGTCTTATATGTAGATGGCAATTATTAGAGATATTGTTAGTGATTTTAGTGATGAGGAGGACATCGAGCTTGATGATGACGAGCATGATGATGTTCAGATTACCACACATGAAGCAGTTAGCGTAACATATCATAATCCTTCATCTTTTTTCGTTAACATTGATCATCAATCTGGACAAGATTTTCCATATAGAAGTAGTAACATAAGTAATGAAATAGATAATGAGTTATTTGTTGGTATGCAATTTGAATCAAAGGAGGCAACAATAAATGCGGTAAAACATTTTCATATTAGAAATTCTGTTGATTACGTTGTCGATGAGTCTAGGCCAGATAGATATGTTGTAAAATGTAAATATTATGGTGTTGGGTGTGATTGGAGACTTCGAGCATCAAAAAGTTTGAAGCGTGATATTTGGGAGATTAGAAAAATTAGTGGAAGTCACACTTGTGTATCCACTAATATTTCACAAGATCACACGAAGTTGAACTCATCTTTCATCGCAAACTGCATTGTGCAACTAGTATCAGAAGATCCTGGTATACCAATCAAAGCATTAGTGAAGGAAGTGGTAACTCGTTTTGGTTATACGGTCACATATAGGAGGGCTTGGACTGCTAAACAAATGGCAATGGCCCAAATTTATGGTGATTGGGAGGGATCATACAAGGAGTTACCTCGTTGGTTGAATGCTGTTCAATATTATGCACCAGGTACAATTGTAAGATATTCAGCATCTAACCTTGATGAACATAATACTTTAGTTATTGATAGGGTGTTTTGGGCTTTCAAGCCGTGCATTGAAGGATTCGGTTTTTGCAAACCAATCCTTCAAGTTGATGGGACGTTTTTGACTGGAAAGTATACTGGAACTTTGTTAATAGCAAGTTCCCAAGATGGTAACAGACGTATATTTCCAGTAGCATTTGCGATTGTAGAAGGAGAGACCAAAGAGGCATGGGAATTGTTTTTCTACAATCTTCGGACATATGTTACCCCACAACCAAATATTTGCATTATATCAGATAGGGGTACAGGTTTATTAGGTGCATTACGTACTGAGCTCCCTCAATGGTGTGATGGTCATTCTGTATATTGCATCCGCCATGTTGCTAGCAATTTCAACAAGGAGTTCAGAGATAATGATTTGAAAGAAAAAGTCATTGAAATGGGTAAGTCTTGAAATGAATGTCAATTATGTCAAATTGTTTGTATATTGGATTTTTGTGAATATTTTTGTGCTTGTTGTAGGCTATGAATTGATGCGGCCAAGATTTGAGAGAATGCTTGCTGTATTACGTCAAAAAAACTCTAAGGCGGCAGCGTGGTTAGATAAAATCCCAAAAGAAAAATGGACGCAATCATATGATGAGGGGAGACGGTACGACCATATGACGACAAATTTGACTGAATGTGTAAATGCGGTTTTGAAAGGAGCAAGGGCCTTGCCTATTACTGCACTTGTTAGAGCAACATATCATAGATTAAACTCCTGGTTTCTACACCATTGAAATGAAGCAACTAACATGATAATGGCGGGTCATGTTTACTGCGAAGAATTGAGTCACGTGATTAATGAAAATAACCGAAAAGCTACCTGTCATATTGTACGAAATTTTTCGCGGGATTCAGGAGTGTCGGAAGTCGAAGTTGCTAGTACCGCTGGTAGTCGATACGCAAGAGTATACACTGTTAGATTAATGGACAATTGGTGTGATTGTGGGGAATTTCAATCACTTAGATTGCCATGTTCACATGTTATTGCTACTTGTGCATCATTGAACTTAGACTATGGCCAATTTATATCACCAATTTATAGGTTAGAGAACTTATAGA
>NC_032013.1:19480740-19482077 GCF_001865875.1 Lupinus angustifolius | reverse complement strand
TGTGATTTTGTAATTTTGTGCAATGTTGTGTAATTTTGTAATAATTTTTGTAATTTTATAATTTGTGTAATACAATTGTGTACATACATATTCGGATTTTTAATTACATTAACACATCAATTTGTGTAACTAATTTTAATACAATTGTGTTATATATAATTTGTGTAATAAAATTCATTAACACATCAATTTATTATATGAATTTAACAAATCAATTTAAAATACACTTTCTAAATATAATCCATTAACACATCAATTTAAAATACACTTTCTAAATATAATCCATTAACACATCAATTTAAAATACACTTTCTAAATATAATCCATTAACACATCAATTTAAAATACACTTTCTAAATATAATCCATTAACACATCAATTTAATTCAAAATTCAAATTCAAAATTTCAAAATTTCAAAATTCAAACAAATTTCAAAATTCAAATAAATTCGGAAGTACCAAATTCAAATTTCAAAAAAAAACACAACACATAAATACATCAATCAATATGAATTCATAAAAAAACGGAAAATCAGAAAATTCAATGAAAGTCGTGGATGTTAATCCACGAGTTCTGTGTATGAAATTTAAAGAGAGTCGTGGATGTCAGCCACGACTTCAATGGAAGTCGTGGACAACACCCACGACTTTGGCCCAGGCTAGGTTTAGCTAGGGAATCTGAAGCGTGGCTAGGGCACAAGTACCATTGCCAGGTACGAACTCGTGGACCCCATCCACGAGTTTGGTGAAGTCGTGGACCCCATCCACGACTTCCAACCCTATAAATTGATCCCTGAGCACCTTCATTGTCACACCAAGCCATCTGAAATCTTACTTCCTAAATTCCTACTTTCTCTCATTTCCCGAAAATTCTATTCAAAAAATGGAACATATTAGTCCAGGTCCAATTAACCCCTCCCTTCTCACCCTACAAAAAAATCATGTATCCACCAACATTTGGAATGGTGGAGAAGTGACTTTTCAAGCAAAGTACAATTTTTGGCAAAATTTACCTTCTGCACCCGTGTTAGAAGTTATTCGTAACACGGCATTTGGGCATATACTCGATATCGGAACTATCGAAATCAACAACCACCTCATTACGGCGTTAGTTGAGAGATGGAGGCCGGAGACTCACACCTTCCATCTACCTGTTGGCGAGTGCACAGTAACTCTTGAAGATGTCGCATACAAACTTGGTTTACCAATAAATGGAGCTCTTGTTACTGGCATTACAAGTGGTAATTGGGAAATGATTTGTCACAACTTGTTGGGTGCAATCCCAACTGACAAACAAATTATGGGTCAAAGAATCCAAATGAGTTGGCTCGACTCAA
>NC_032013.1:19465732-19480640 GCF_001865875.1 Lupinus angustifolius | reverse complement strand
GTTATTGAGCAACACGCAAGAGCGTTTATATTACGCATGATTGGAGGCTTCCTCATGCCAGATACATCAGGATCACGAGTCCACCTGATGTATCTCCCATTGTTGGAGGACTTGTCACAGACATTCCAATATAGTTGGGGTTCAGCGGTATTGGGGTGTCTATATCGTGGAATATGTCATGCGGCACTCATAAGTCACCAAATTGAAATTGGTGGATGCTTGCATTTACTACAGTCATGGGCATATGACCGCATCCCAATGCTAGCTCCAATAGTACACAACAATGACTCGTAAACTTTCCCTTTAGTGCAAAGGTATATTTTTTTCCATTATTTTATTAGTAAAATTCTTCAAATTACAATAGTTTTTGTTTGAAATTATTCATCTAATAATAACTACCAATTACATTACATTTTAGGTGGGCGCAACATCTAATCACCACCAACATCCCTGGTCATGCAACGAACATAATACGGTCAATGTTGGATCGCTTGCGCATTGATCAGTTAATTTCTTTAAATATTTCATTTTAATATATTTACTATTATTTCTAACTATTCTTGTATTCATTAATTACTAACTTTGTTTATATATTAGTTTGTGTGGACCCCATATAGGAACATTACCTATGTGGGCCCCATACCTGATGTAGTCAGAGCACGTGTACCACTCATCTGCTTTGCACTTGTTGATGTGGTCAATGGTTTTCCCGATAACCAGCCTTTGTACCATTACTCGCAGTATATGCAATGGTACTTACAAAGGACGAGGAAATACATATCTCCAGATGGAGCATATTCAGCCAGATCGGTAATAACAAATTATTTTATTTTATTTTCTGTTGACATATTCTAACAAATTTAATTTTTCCATTTATTCAGTACAATTTTATCAAAATGATTCGGGATAGGTGTGCTCCTACAAATGTGTTTCCAAATCCGTTGCAGTCATTGAATGACGTCTATCATAACTGCAATGAGATGATGGAAGCATTTGCTCAACTAATTCCAACCGCCTTCTCCTCAACTAATTCTCAAGCTCCTCCTCCACAACAGTTCCAAATGCCTTTTGCACCTGAATATCAACAATATGAGAGTCAAACTCAGACGGATACTTTTTCGCAGGCATACACTCAGACTCCTGCTCCTCAGCAACAACAACAACATCCGTTTGGGTTTGAACCTTATGGAGCAATGGGTGACTACTCATTTTCTCAATTAGCATCATCTTCGCAATTTCAAGGAATGCCATCAATGTTTGGCACTACTTCAAATACTCCATTCTCGGCATTCAACTCTCAACAATATTATCAGCCGACAATGCCTTCACAAACAAACGATGACGATGAAGATGATGACGATAGTGAAGACGAAGATGAGGAGCAGCCACAACTGGTTAGAGGTGGAAGACAAAATCAATCGCAACAACAACAACAACTAAGAGTCCAACCACCTCGAAGGAAAAAGACACCTGGATGTGGAACATCATCTCATAGACGTCATTAGGATTATTTTCCCGCTAATTAAATGTTTTTGAAATTGAAACTACAATTAATGAAATTTCCTTCTTTTTCCAATTCCATTTTTGTTATTACATTAATTTTAAATTACAAATTATTCCAATTCCAAATTTGTTATTAAATTAATATTAAATTAATCATTTAACATATTCAATTACCATACTAAAATACAAAAATAATCATTTAGCTAAAATTATCATATTCAAATACATTATTTTAATAAATTAATAAAAAATAACAAATAAAACGTTTCGTAAATGGCTCATGCAATCTCGTGTACCGGGTACACGACAGTGGAAGTCGTGTACCCTATCCATTATTTCAATGAGGAGAGAGAATAATAAAGGGAAATCGTGGATGGTATCCACGACTTTCCTGTGAAATCGTGGCTGGGGGCCACGACTTTGCCAAACTCGTGGATGCCATCCACGAGTTTCATAAAAATACCCCAATCCCGTAATTAATTCAAATCATATACTAAAGCTGGGATAGTGTAGTCAAACTACACTATCCCCGTAATTTTCCCATTTTATTCTTGGTGTCTTAGTCATTCAAGCTTGAAAAATTTTCAACAATATGTCTTTAGTCATATATCTTATTTTATCAAATTATTCGTCTTATCTTAATTATTGTGGTTCAGTTAACATAAATATCATTTTCAACAACAAAAACAACCAAACAAAATTAGGTAGGAAGATAGAAGATGAATTTATTGAAGACAACATATTGAAAAGGAAATAAGTGAAAATTTTAGTTATAATCTAATAATGTATGTTTCTTTATATTTTTCGTTACTGAATTAATTTTAGTTATAATTTGTAATTAAAATTTATTACCCCTCCTAAAATTTTAATCAAGATCCGCGACTGCATACATACTCTACCCTACCCATACATGATACACCCCAAAATTATGTGTTGTAATATACAATAAACAAAATACCTGTAATAAAAGTAAAATACTTAAGCTTCACGAGTAAATAAAAAGATCATCTCCGGCAACAAAACCAGATGCAACTATGAGAATACCTAGATCCAGTTATTGTAATGAACTGCTGGAGTTTGTCACGATAACTCTCCCCAATTTGTGTTGTATAGTAAAATTCATAACAAACAATTAGTATATCCTATAATTATAATATGATTATTATAACATTAACAGTGGACATAACACACAACAACTTCGATAAATAATACATTAAAAAAATCATTTAATTAACACAGCTCAATTTGACTGGCATTATCTATCATAAAAAGAAAGTCGTTCAATTCAGCAAAAACAAACAAAATTGAAAATCATTCAAACTAAAGCTCAAAATTTTAACGCCGAGCAACTTTTTTTACATGTATAAATAACGAAAAATATACATAGGATTGAGAACTAGGTGAAACTGATAGAGTTCAAATTGATATTGCCACATGTATTACAGTAGCAGAAGAGTAGTTAGTTACATTAGCTATATAAGGAATGTAGTAGTTAGTTAGTTGGCTAATTTTTGAAACTTGTAACTTCTTTTCAAATTCTCTGGTCATCATTCTTTCTTGTTTGGCAAGTTTGTTCGAATTCTTTTCTTACTTCCAAGAATTCCTGCTTCTTGTTTTCTGAATTCTTCGTTTTAATGAATAAATCCTAGAATTCTATAACAACCACATCAATTGGTATCTAGAGCTTCTTTTTTCTTCTTCTAGGAGACATGGCAGATTCAAGTCGATCTCAAGCTTCGATGAGGGACATGGAGGAAAGGTTGGAAGCTCGCATCGCAGAATGTCTTGAGTTGTGGTTGGTTGAATTGGTAGGATCATTGTAGAAAAAGCTGGGAGATTCCATTAAACAATCAATCGATGAATTGATTCACAAAAATGTTGAAGATGAAGATTATTCGTGGAAGGGTTATGATCGTGACCGATATGGCAAGCATGATAAAAACCAGAAATCAGGTGATAGACAATTCAATTATTCTTGTAAAACGTGATTATCAAGAATTGATTTCCCTAGGTTTGCTGGTGAAAATGTCAAAGAATGGGTGTATTAGTGTGAAACTTACTTCATGATAGATGATACTCCTGAGGAGGTTAAGGTGAAACTTGCAGTTATGCACTTTGAAGGAAAAGCTTTAAAATGGCACCATGCTTATGTAAAATCTTCATGGACCAATTCTCTGCCTAGCTGGAATGAATATGTCAACATACTGGTTGAGAGGTTTGGGGACTTGTGTGATGATCCCATGGCAGATTTAATGAAGCTAAGGCAGAAGGGAACAATCAGTGACTATCATGAGGAATTCGATGCAATCATAACTCGACTTGACTTGCATGTAGAATACACATTAAGTTGTTTTTTGGGAGGGTTGAGAAATGATATTCAGATGATGGTTCGAATGTTTCAGCCACCAATTGTTAGGAAAGCTTTTGCTTTAGCAAAATTGTATGAATCTGCTAGTGGTAGTGGATCAAAGATTGAATTCCCTAGCAAGAGTAAATCTGGACTTCTGAATAAGCCACTAATCAACACAAAACCTGCTACTTCAGTGGAAGCAAAAAATTCAAAGAGTAGACCTAGATTCACCAAGAATCTCTCTCCAGCTTTTATGAATGAAAGGAGAGCAAAAGGTCTGTGCTATTTTTGTGATGAACCATAATCTGCAGAGCATGGCCTCTCTCATAAGAAACTCCAAATCCACCTACTAGAAGTTGAGGATTAAGAGGAAGAGGGCAAAGAGGCTCATACTGATGATGGTAAGGGGGTTGATTAATTTGAGGCAGCCTAAATTTCAGTGATTGCCTTGACTGGAATATCTAATTTTAGGACTATGAGGGTTACTAGCAAGTACATGAAGAAACCCTTGCATATCCTAATTGATAGTGGAAGCATTCATAACTTCCTAGATGTCCATGTAGCAGGGAGAGTGGGATGCAGAATTGAAGAAATAAATCCACTCTTAGTCACTATAGCTGATGGCACCAAAGTAAAGATTTCTTCTGTTGTAAGAAATTTTACATGGACCTTACAACATACTACATTCACTTCAGATGTTATGTTGATCCCTCTTGGATGTTGTGATGTAGTGCTGGGGATTGAGTGGCTAGTAACACTTGCTGAGTGAAAGTTAAGACAAGATATACATATTACTCTAAAATTTATTTTGATTTTATGACTAGGAGATTGACCATGAGGCTATTACTTGGTACCCGGATTGATGAAGAGATAAGGAACTCTGAACCAAAGAAATTTATTCATAATTTTCATTAATTTAGAGAACCTATATAATAAGGTGCATAAAGGGGTATTATGAAAATATGTGAGCATATTTGTTGTCTCACTTTTTGTACCATTTCATGTATCATTATCTCCGATTGGTTGAAATAAATTATTGAAATTAAAATTGTAATTATTAAATATTTTTCTGGTCAATTATATCTCTTGCCATATGGAGTGACACAAATGGGAGAGACAACAGATTTGTACCCTGAAAATATACAGAGAATAAAGGTGTTTGAATTACGTATGTTCGAACAATCACTAGTATATAAGATGTGGTCAATATTAGTGTGAGAACATAAAATGTGTAATAAGAAGATTTTCATATTGTTATAGCAATACACTAACCGTCAACATTGAACCCTGCTTGTTTACGGAGGTCTTGAATGTGCTTACTCAACATATCCAATATTACCTTAGTTAGAAAATCTAGAGATAAAATAAATGGGAAAGTGAAAAGGTGGAAACAAACTTTAGGATTAAATGATTTTCATATAAGTTGAAATAAGGAATATGTGTGTTAGAATTTGTTGAAAGATGGTATTTTGAAGTAAAATGAAAAAATTCACTAGTCTCACTTTGCTTGGAGGGGGAAGTTGAAATACTTTATATGTCTTAAGTTGTGGCACAACATTTTTTTTAATAAAATATTTATTTATTTAATTTTTTGGGGCTTTAGGGCTTGGACCGTGTGTTGACTGAGTCAATACACACATGCAACAAGGAAAGAGCCGTTAGAGAATCGTTAGAGGAGATCTCAACCATTATGATAGAGTCATTGGTAATAGATTCGTTGATAATAGAGTTATTGGTAATAGAGACGTTGGTAATAGAGTCATTGGTAATAAAGTCGTTGGTAATAGAGCCGACGGTGAAAGAGCCGTGAAAGAATCGTTGGAGGCCTCAGACTATAAATAGAGGTATCTCTCCCTCATTATTTTTTGCACCAAGTTGAAGGTGTTTACCTCTCAACTTCTCTTTCTCCCCCTTATATTCCACCGACGCATTTCCGACAACCTTCTTCCTCTTTCTTTTTGTGGCACTTGAGAATTGGCACACACAGTCAAAGTGAGAATTGCGAGAACTGACACTAGTAGCTAGTATTGTGAAAAAAGAATTGGCACGAGTAGTTATACTGTGAGAATTCGAGAATTGACACTGGTAGCCATATTGTGAGTGTATTCGAGAGCGATTCTTACACTACAGTAAGAAGTCGTATAATAGAGAACTAGACTATTTTATCCTGGACACGACATGGTTGATAGTCTGCTTGCACAATTTTAGCAGTACCACTAAACAACGTAAAGAGAGCGACCTCGTCATGACTCAGCCAGTTAGTATTGTTTTGTGCCATTTATAATTGTTGCAAATTACGGTAACAACAATTTTAAGACGCTTCTACTACAATAACATTCGTACATAATATTACTCGACCGAACAGTTATGACCTGAACAAGCCATTTCGGTTGACGGAACAAATTTCAAACGTTGGCAACATAAGATGAAATTTTTCCTCACTATGAGAAAGGTTGCCCATGTTCTAAAACCGACAGCTCAGTGGTGTCGGATGAGGCTGAAAGAGAGAGAGAGAAGGGGAGATAAATTGATATTTGAAGATGGTGCAACGTCTCACCTACCGCGAGCATCACAATTATGCCACCAAATCCAACCAACACGAGGTTGTCAAAACCTCAGGTAGAAAACTCGTTTACCAAACCACTAAGAAAAGGGCTAGTGATCCCAAATGCCTTGTTACTGGAAAGAGAATCCAGGGTGTATTTCTTTTCTTTTCATTTCACCATTTTTGGGAATTTAATTTCACATGTTTTGTTTATGATGATTTTGCATTCTTTTATATTAATGTAATTTTTAGCTACATGTTGGTGCATTTTTAATATGTTTAGACTATATATCCATATCCATTCTTGATTCTTAAAAAACTCAAATGTAGGTTAAAATAATAATATTATTTTTCCAATAGAGATTTTAGTGATTCATTAGTTCCTGTAATGTTTACTTGAGGTTGTTAGGGACCAAGTTGAAATATTTCGCTTCTCAAGGATTATTTTGATGATCTCTTAATTTTGATTTGTTTCAAAAGTTTCAATCTGTCACTTTTTTATTGTTTACTATAAATAAGACTTTATATATAGTGTTCATATGAGAGAAAGAATGTGTAACACCGTGTTTTTCCGAACACGTTTAATTAAGTAATTAGTTGTTAATGACTTAATTATAGAAATTAATCAATAATATTTTAGGCTAAACATCAGTTGAGTTTTAGTCTTGTATTATAATATTCTTGCTTGCCCTATTTTTTCAATATTTTTGGAGAATAAAAGTTTCTGAGACGATTTCAGATCGTTTTATCGAGTTTTTGCCCAATTTTTGAGTTTCGTAACTCAGAATCAAATTTTGATTTCGCCATTGGTTTCAAATTATTATTTCTAGTTAAAATAGACATCAAGTTTGTCCGTAAATCATCTCTAGGTATTTTTCACCTCGAAATTCAAGTTTTGACGTTTCTGGCAAAAAACCTAAATCGGTAGGTCGTATATTTCCGGACGAAGTTACCCGGTAACAATCGGGCACGACTTCAATTGGGAAATCACGTCGCATCAATCAAGTCGGAGTATTAATCACATCATAGGTCAATGACTTGTCAAACAAGCAAAGTCAAAGCTTCCATAATCCCCTAATTCACTCTCCAAATCTCCTCACTCCACCACCATTAGACACATTACCTAAGCTAGACTAAAGCTAGATTGCCTCTTGTTAATTATCATATTTGAGAGAGGGTGAGGCTCCTATAAATACTTCACCCCATCCTCTCATTTTTACACTAATTCTCCTAAAGAAAGTTAAGGTATTCTTTCTCTTTTTCTCTTCTCCATTTTTCTCCATATACACCATGAGAAAATCATGATCTCTTAGTATGTTATTCATGGAGTTGAGTGTATGTTTGTTTCCTTTAAATATTTTGTAAGTCATGACTAAAGGGGATGATAATGAAATCATATGAACCTTTGTGTAGCTTTTGACTTATGTAAAACTTAAAATTTCTTCCTTGTTCTTAGATGGAAAAACTATATCTTTGGACAAGGTTAGATGACTTTATTTGCTTTAGAAATATTGGAAATTATTGTTAGTATTTGAATGTGTTTAAAGGTGATGATTTGAACATCAAAGGAGCCTTTATTGTGTTTAAGAAAAGTTTATGTCTATTCTTGAAAGTTCAAAATGTTTATGAGTGTTTGTTGAAACAAATTTCCTTTTTAAAAGGTATTATGTGTAAAAGGTTGTTTAGCAACAAATATTCTTTGATTTCCAAGTTAAAGTAATGATTTGAGATAAAAGTTGATTTATTAAAGTCTTGACTTCATAAACTTAAAGTGTTATGAAGTTTTGGATAGTAAAGTAGTAAAAGTGTTAACTTATGATTTATAGTCATGACTATGAAATCAACACCTATTAACCCTTGAGGTTATCATAACATTTGGAGGTGTTGAGATGATCATGAAATTAGTTGTGTTTTCTTTAGTAACATACTTTAAATGAGGAGATTGACCTAAAAAGTCTTGACTTTATAAACATAAAGTGTTGACTTTATAAACCTAAAGTGTTATAAAGTCTTAGACAGAAAAACGATTTGAAAGTGTTGATCTTGGTTAAGTTAGCTTACTTTAAAGTGGTAAGATTGACTTAAAAAGTCTTGATTTAAAAGTATTGATTTTGTTTAAGTTGGCTTACTTTAAAATGGTAAGTCTAGCTTAATAATCTTACTTAAAAAGGTTAATCTTAATAGAATTGTTTTACTTGCAAAAGATAAGTTTTATGAATAGTTATCATTACCGGAAAAATGTAATGAAGTGGAAATACATGTCTGGAAAAGTTCTGTCTAAGGAAAGACTTGGTATTTAAGTGTATCTTTACGACCCACCTCTCTTTCATGGGAACTAACCTGGTGTATATCTAAAGATTATGACATAATTATGTTATAAGTTTTGTTAAAACTTTACTTTAGAAAGTGTCGTTGTGTTGTAAGACTTTCAATGATAAATGATGATTCAAGAAATACCTAACCTTGAATCGGATGGATGAAAGCGATGAAGTTCATTTTAGATCAGAAGTTTTATTTTCGTGTGAAATAGTATTTCGTAAGAATAATAATTATCAAAGTGACCTAATTAGCGTTATTTTGATTTTGGCGTGATAAAGAGTTTGAGAAGAGACCCAGCGAATTAAACTCACCTGGAATCGAGGAAACAATCTGCAAGACACACTCAAGTGAGGGAGAAAACATCGTGACACAATGGTGTCCGAATATACTTCAAGACCTCCAAACTCTCTCACAAGTTTGGAGTTGTCTTGGGTATTAAGAAAGTTTGTACTTAATAAATTGTTTGTTTTGTTTGGATTAAGTACAACAATATTTCTTATGCCGAATTATGTTAGGTTATGTTTATGTATGAAGATGCCATGATTATTCCTGTTTAATATTGCTCGAATAACTCTTCTAAGAATTATATGTATGAGATAATTGTTAAATTCAAGGCTTAAAAACATGTGTAATAAATAAGAAAACTTTTCATTGAGAAAATAAATTTAGCTAAGTTTTAGGCTTTTCTCGCTTGAGCGAGGACAGCTCTCGCTTGAGCGAGAAGTGTCCAGAGAAAACGGATTTTCTCGCTTGGGCAAGACAGCTCTCACTTGAGCGAGGGGGCTCCATACAGACAAGACTTCTGAAGTCGTCTGAACGATAACTCTCACATGTGTGATAGTCTAATGGCATTTTTGCCATCAAGAATTCATTCACTTCCAATCCTATTTAATAAAACCTTTATTGGAGATAATGTTTTTTCAATAAGTAAATGTTGTAAAGATGAATAATTATATGAAATTCTTGGAAATGATACAAAGAAGAGTTGTCATATCTAAAGTGATGTATGTAAAGAATTGCATGGTTAAGGACGAGGCCCTCAAGTGTTATATTATGCCCATGCAGCGAGATCGTCTGACCGTAAGAGGCTTGGCTTGAAAGCCGTCCAGGGTGATTCATCGATTATTCATAGTGGTGCTGAGGTTTATTCCATATGGTTTAAAGTTAAGATTGGGTCCCACTAGAAGCATTCCCGATGGGAGATGTGTTAGGATGGGCAGATCGTTAGAAAAGATGGATTAAAATATTTAATTTGCTAACTTCGGTTAGTGTGCATATTCATTGTGAATAATGAAGTAGTGGAAAGGAAATTTACGGGAGACGAACGAGCCACGAGATGATGCATATTCTAGGTGAGACGAGTCTCGTGTATTCTTGGATGAGGTATTCTGTTGGATTGGACAGTGCTCACAGCACAAACTAGATGATCTCTAACAACCCCTCTTTGTAATCAGGATCGATGAGATGGATGCCCAGAAAGTGTTTGATATGACGCCATCTTGAAATGGACAGTTCCTTTGGAACAAATCGATCATATATATATCTTTGCAAGGAATAAGTTTTGGTGCGATTAAATCGGCTTGTTATGGGACTTGTACTCTCGGTTATTTCCGAATAGTTATTGGGAGGAAAATGGTGTAAGGATTGTGGACATATACATAGCATGCATACATGGTATTTATCAATATTGACTCTAAAATCATAAGTTTTATACTTCATTCATCCTTAATACATGTGTGTATGGTCATATGATATATATAGGTACTTGTTCTTTGTCTTGGAGTGATATTCTGTGTAATTCCACGACGTCAATGATAAGTTTTTCATTAGATGTTTTACTCTCTCTCTTTCTTTCTGGTGTACTCGTATACATCCATGTTTAGATGGAAAGATCGGCAATGACCAGGGTCTACCGCTTTACCATGTCCCAGGAGGGGGCATAGAGCGTTGAAGAAAACAGATACACCTACACTGGTCCCTGCGACCTGGAATTGGATCTCGTATGTGATAGCTCTATGTTGCTTCTCTCGACATATTACGCAGTTTGGGAAGCATTGTTCACCCTACCAGAGCGAAGGTCCGTACCTGCTGGTCCATCCGCACCAGTTGAGGCACGAGGCAGATTGGAGGTTATCAGGACCTGGCCCCAACCGGGATTCACATCTACTGACTCAACGCCAAGAGGGATGGAAGGAGCAGGCATGACTACTTCATTGGGGCCTAGGGGTACACCCCGAACCCTTCGATGGATTGGGCAGCAGATGAGGTGGTGGAGGACGAAGGTGATGATTGTGTAGAGTTAATTAGCATAGAAGATTCGGTGGAGGTTATAGAGATCTCTTCCGACTCAGAGATCGAGGAAGACCCGAGTGAGGTTTCCAGTGCACCACCAATCTAGGAGCTCCTTTCTTTCTTTTGATAGGGAACATGTGTAGGGTACTTTTGTAATGCCAACGCCCCGACATTATTTTATTTTTATTTGTATTTTTAGTCTTTGTTAGGGGCGAAAAATAGATTCTGCCATATATTTTGTAAACCATGATGTATGTATTACAAATTCAAGAATTGATTAATGAGAAGTATTCAGAAAAGAATTGTGTTTTGTTCAGTTACATTTTAAGTATTAAGAAATTATTTGTGCAAAGGTTTGAAAATGTGACGTCTTGAAAGAGAATAGATAAAACAAAAAAATGATTTGTAAGTTATATGTTACATAAAGAAAAAAAATACCATTTTTCCAAGAGATTAAATATAATAATTATGAAATGATTTTCGGGGCGTTACAGAAAGAACTTTGGTACATCTGGGAAAAGTTAAATTCCTTCACTTAATTTATTTGTTTTCATTATTGTGTAAATTGAAAGAAATGTTTGGACTTCTTATTTTACTAATTGTCACTCTATGTTTCATGTCGTGTGAATTGATAACTTATGTTATTTTTATTCAAGCAGAATTGTGATTATATTGGGATGATGGTCATAAACTACTACTATTGTCAAGAGTTGTTTTTGAGTTCTCCATGTTACAGTCTTACACTGTTAAAGGCGTTGTTTATGTTTCGAAATTTGTTAAATCAGTTGATAGAATGAAATATTCAACTAAGTTGTTGATTTACCAACTAGATTTTGTCACTATCCAAAGTATTTGTTAGATGCTTTTAGGCTAAGCATGCAACGATGAATTGATAATCACATTTTTTTTGGAATGAAATGATATTAAAATTCTGTAAATCAGTTATAATCATCTATATGTAAGAATGTAATTTGACAAACTCCTATTAGACTATATTATATCTATTTTGCTACCTTCTTTTAGTTACTAATACTTTGGTTAATAAACCAGTATTGTATATTTGTCCGAACATGTTTAATGATTTTTATAAATTAAATGACATTATTCATGAAACAACTGCACCATATTCTCCTGAAATGAATGGTAAAGCTGAAAGAAAGAATTGAACTTTAACTGAATTAGTTGTAGCTATTATATTAAGTTATGGTGCAACATCCTCTTGGTGATGTGAAATTTTATTAAGTGTACATTATGTGTTAAATAAACTCCCCAAGACTAAAAGCAAAATTTTCTCATATGAAATTATTAATAATAGACAACTAAACTTGTCTTATTTAAGAACTTGGGGTTCTCTGGCCTATGTCCGGATACCAGACCCCAAGAGAGTTAAGCTCACAAGTCGAGCCTATGAATATGTATTTATTGGGTATGCTATAAACATCAAGGTGTACATGTTTTATGATCTTAACACGAAAGTGATCATTGAGTCTAACGATACAAACTTCAATGAAATGAAATTCCTTTTTAAATTGACGAATAGTGGGGGCACAACAACTAGTAACATACATGTCATTAGCAATAATGATAATAATGATGAGTTAGAAATAGAACCTAGAAGTAAGAGAACAAGGACTGCTAGAGAGTATGGACCTAATTATATGGTCTATACATTGGAAGAGAATCCATCAACTCTCCAAGAAGCTTTGACTTCTTTGGATGTTGATTTGTGGCAAGAGGTAATAAATGATGAAATTGATTCTCTAGAGTCTAACAAGACTTGACATTTAGCTGACTTGCCTGTTAGTTTCAAACCTATTGGTTGTAAGTGGGTATTGAAAAAGAAACTCAAACCTGATGGCTAGTGGATAAATATAAGGTTCGCCTTGTAGCTATAGGTTTCAGGCAAAGGGAGAATATAGATTTCTTCGACACATTTTCATATGTTACTAGAATAACATCCATTAGAGCACTAATTTCGCTCGCTGCGATACATAATTTATTAGTACATCAAATGGATGTAAAGACTGTTTTCTTAAATGGTGATTTGGAAGAAGAAATCTATATGGAACAACCTGAAGGTTTTGTAATACATGAGCAAGAAAATAAGGTTTGCAAGTTAGATAAGTCGTTGTGTGGTCTTAGGCAAGCACATAAGCAATGACATGAAAAGTTTAACGATTTAATGATCTCGAATGAGTTTAAGGTGAATGAAAGTGACAAATGCATTTATTACAAATCAGAAAATGACATTCATGTTGTGAATAATGGGAAATCATTGTTGTGAATAATGTGAAGGTTTTTTATTTTGTTATTTAAAACATTGAACTAAATTGATTTTGAGATTTAATCGATTGAAAAGAAGCGGCGTAGCGCGACCTTTCGAAGATGATCTGAGAAGAAAGAGGCCTCCATGGCGACCTTCTCTCCATCTTTGATTAAATCTCAAAATTAATTTATTTTTTTGAAAAGCTTATTTGTCATGTTTTTTAATATTTTTCTTTCTCTTTTTGGAAAAAGAGTATGGGTTAATAGCAACATATTCCTAATTCAAAAATTTTATTTCCTAAAATTGTTTTCTTAATTTATTTTAGTTTTGAACCTTTGGTTAACCTAACAACTTGGATTCAGGAACCCTATTAACATTAATTTATTATTATTTCGAATTTCCGATTAACCTAATCACTTGGATTTAGGAACTTCTCAAAGGATGCCTCAAAGTGATTTATTTTATCATTTAACCATTTTTTATTTAGCCTCAAAAATTATTTAAATATGAGTCATTGTTTTTTATTTTATGTCTAGTAAAACTATTCAATTGTTTAAAAAATTATGTATTGGATAATGCTATTATAATATAGAATTAATGGACAAAGGAATAAATTAGAGTAAAAAATGAGCCTACCTAATTAAATGAGTAGGAATCTGCACTGTGAGGGTTGGAAGTAGAATGTGGCAGCTTGGAGATATGCATGACACGTGGCAGAAGGTGATTGGATGCATGATGAAGGTTTGAAATGTTTGAACACGTGGCGTAGCTTGGTTGGATGAAGGAGAGGATGTATGGAGGCAAGTTGTGGATTCACCCCCACTGGATCTCTTGCTCTCAAGGGAGGTAGGATCCAGTGCGGCACAGTGCACAAAACCCATGTGACATTTGGAAGCTTGGGTGGTTAGTCTTCGAGTCAACTTTGGAGCCAAAAAGGTATGCAGATCCGACGATGGTGGCTTAGCGTGGAGACGAGTGCACTGGATGCACAATAAGCCTGCCCACACTGGATCTATGCTTTAGGAAATTTATTGCTTTTTCTTCTCTCTCAGTGATGGTAGGTTTTTGGCAGAGTTTTTTTAGGTTTTCCAGTGTCAACCTTTTATGTTCACTATAGGCTCTATTTATACTGAACTTTCAACCACCGAATCCTAACATTTAGATTAACAAAATTTCGATTTCAAATAAATTTAATCTCTTAATTTTAGGGATCTTAACAGATTGGTTTGACTCTATCTTTTCATATTATTTTAATAATTTTCTGTTATTCCTTTTTCAAATTTAAATTAGGTTGTTAGTATATTTAATTATTTAAATTGTTTCGATTTTTTTATTTATAAAATATGAATAAAAATAAAATTATTTATTTTCTATACATTGAATATTAAAAATTTCGAAAATTTAAAATAAATAAATATTTTTCTTTCTCTTTTTGGAAAAAAGAGTATGGGTTCATAGCAACATATTCCTAATTCAAAAATTTTATTTCCTAAAATTGTTTTCTTAATTTATTTTAGTTTTGAACCTTTGGTTAACCTAACAACTTGGATTCAGGAACCCTATCAACATTAATTTATTATTATTTCGAATTTCCGATTAACCTAATCACTTGGATTTAGGAACTTCATTTGTT
>NC_032013.1:19461787-19465632 GCF_001865875.1 Lupinus angustifolius | reverse complement strand
AAATATGAATAAAAATAAAATTAATTATTTTCTATACATTGAATATTAAAAATTTCGAAAATTTAAAATAAATAAATAAATAATATTTTTCTTTCTCTTTTTGGAAAAAGAGTATGGGTTAATAGCAACATATTCCTAATTCAAAAATTTTATTTCCTAAAATTGTTTTCTTAATTTATTTTAGTTTTGAACCTTTGGTTAACCTAACAACTTGGATTCAGGAGCCCTATCAACATTAATTTATTAATATTTCGAATTTCCGATTAACCTAATCACTTGGATTTAGGAACTTCATTTGTTTATTATTTTTTTTGAATTTTAAGTTAACCTAATCATTAGATTTAGGAACTTGATTTTGTTTTGTTTTGTTATATTTAAATAATTTCGAAAATAATTATAAAAGATTCATAAAAATATTTTTATTATTTTTATTCATCAAATATTAAAATTTTGGAAAATATCAAAATACATAAAATGAATTTAATTTAATTTTTTTATTTAAAAAGTTTTTTTTAGGCTTTTTCTGGGCCAGATAAAATTGGGTGTTCACAACATTAAACATAAAAAAAAAATATGTAACAACGAAATAATAGTATGAGAAGGTAAACTCTCATAATCAAATTTCAAAAAGTAACTCCTATAAACACATTTTATATATAAACTCCAATCAATGAGCAAATTTAATTTTGCATCAACTAAAATTTATGGCATAATCCAAAACTCAAACAATAATAAAAGATTTAGTATATGTAATCATAATGTAGTTTTTTACAAAGTCAATCAAACATTCGGATATTAATTATTATTGACTATTAAATTAAAGTATGAATAATTGGTGATAATCTAACCTATAAAAAAATTGGAATCAAGTATACATAAATATCAAATTCATAATAAAGTAGCATCACTTTGTTTTTATCCACAAGAACCATCACTAAGACCCCATTATATCTCTAAGTATGAGTGACAATAAATCGGGTAAGGTTGGTCCCCTATCCAAACCTTGAATATCGATCGATTTATTTTTGAACTTGAACTCAACTTGAAAACTAAACCAACCTAAATGTTGATTGTATTAGATTTTGAATTTGAGTCCAATCATAAATCCAAATGCATATCAATTTTAGATAATGTTTTCTCTATACTACTTATTATTATTTACATGTAATTTGATATATAAGATAAGATATATACATATATATATATAGATATTTTATCAATCATTTATATATATTTATATATGATTTAAAATTATAGAATTAATAATATTTTGAGCAATATAAGTCATTACTCTATAAACAATTGAAATATATAGAGTAAGTTACACGGACCTCCCCTGAGTTTTAATGAAACTACATATACTACCCCTCCCCTTTTTATACTTACATATACCTCCCTTTAGTCTAATATCATTAACTAAAAGTTAAAATGAGAGATAAAATACCAGAATACCCTCTAGTTCAAACAACCCACGATTGTTATTTCTGCACATCCTCTTTCTTTTACCTTTTTCTCATCTTTTCTATAGTTTTTAGTGGGTGACTTTCTCCTTCTTGTGTTTTGCATTGTGTTTTTTAAAACATCCCTTCCACCCATCAACTATTACAAGGCCTAAATGAGCTTCTTCAAGATTCTCCATAATATTTCATTCGGTGTCACTCTTGATGACAACCTCAAGGGGCTGCCTTAGAATTATAGGATCGTTTAGCTTGAAATTAGGCTTTGTGAATGTGTGAATTCGGTTTGGTATTAAATTTGGGATTTTGGGTAGGTCTTAGGTTAGGTTAGAGGTTTAAGTAGGCTAGGGTTTGTGTATGGATTATGAGATTTATGGTTTCGGTTTAGGGAAGGTGTTTAGGGTTGGTTTGTTGTAGAGTTTGTGGCTGTTTGGCTTAGGTATGTGTATGGGGTTGATGATTTCGGTTGGGTATGAGTTCAATGATGGTGATCTCGGTTTTTAAGTGTTGGGAAGTACTTTGGGCAGATTGGTTAAGTGTTGTTGAAGAAGATGGAAAAGAATGGAAGGTGAGAAAGCGCCACAAGCATGGAAGCTTGATAAGCTATGATGTTCGCCACAAGCAAGGAAGCTTGATAAGAACTTGTTAGTGGTGGCCACGGCCAACCTAGGTTTAGGAGAAGTGCTCTCAACTAAAACAATTCAAATTTACTCAAAATTCAACTTAACTTTTATTAATGATTTGATCAAAATATAAATAGGCAAAGTTGCCTTGGCTGAATAGATAAAATAGAAGATAGAAATCAAATTATCTTCTAATAAACATAAAAAATAAAATCCTAAGTAATATCAATTGGTTGAGCTGAATTGCTTGTTTGACTTAGTCTTGAGTGTAATTCGGTTTTGGTGGATGGTTGGCCGAATTTGTTGAGGAGAAGGAAGAGACTTGATCAATTTGACTTCATCTTGAGGAACTAATCATATTTAATTTGAATCCAATCTGATTTGTTGTTGGTTGGAGATGAGATTAGGATTCCCTATTTTATAGCCTTGTGCACCTTAAAAGATTGAGCTTCCTATCTTCTTTCCTTGTTTCTAGCCGTGTGCATCTTTGGGAGATTGATTAATCTCTCTTTAATCTTCATATAATCTTCTCTTTATCTCCAAGTTTGAAAACGTGTGCCATATACCCTTGAATTCAAATTCAAATCTATCTTCTTTCAAATCCAAATTCAAATTCAAATTCAAATTCAAATTGCTAAAACAAACCTATCTTCTTTTAAATTCGTTTTCCCTCCATGCCTTATCTCCTTGTTTGCCTTAGAGATAAAGTGTTAGCTGAATTGCCTTATCTCCTTGTTTGTCCTTATAGATAGAGTTCCTTACGTGCCTCCTTCCTTGAAATGATCATGCATTGACTTCCATTTGCCCTAGCCACGTGAAAGGCTTACCCTTGAACCTAAGTAAACTACTTGGTCATGAATATGGACCAATGTTACAAATAATTCCCAACCCATATTACATGAATTAAATACTAAAAATACTTGAAGGAAATTAAACCTAAGACTACATGAGAATGCAATCTCATTTATTTGAATAATGCAAATAAAATAAACCAAACTATGCTATAAATTCTTTGCAAGAACATGGCCTCCAAAAATCATAGGTTGCCCCCCTTGGTTTACATCATACCCTCTTTCTTGAAAAGAATTTGTCCTCAAATTTGAGGTATCACCACCTCCTGGATCAAAGACCATCTTCTTGAATTGTAACAACCAATTCTCCACATATTCATCATTGATTATACCCTTGATGAATAGTCCAGCAATAACACATGCACCAAATAGTAATTTTGTGAGGAAACGTTCATCCTTAAAAAACTTCGTAAGAATTGAGTCATCAAGGCTTGTGCTAATCACATCCATATGAATAACTTGCCCACATTAAATATTAAAATTTTGGAAAATATCAAAATACAAAAAATGAATTTAATTTATTATTTTTTTATTTAAAAAGTTTTTTTTAGGCTTTTTCTGGGCCGGACAAAATTGGGTGTTCACAGCTGCCCCTCTTTACTTGTTGCTTACCGGATAGCAAGCAAACCGAGGTTTGAGAGATATCATGGTAAGTAACTAGTAAAGAAGTGAACATTATTTTGTCGAGGCTCAGAAAAGGGCCATTAGGAAAGGTACCGAATTTGATGAAGCGGATCGATGCTCTGCTGGTGGAGTAGGGATTTGTTGAGGCATTTCTCGCGCTTGCCGTGATGGACCAGGGATTTGTTGAGGCAGTTCCCGCATTTGCCGTGATGATTCAGGGATTTGTTGAGGCAGTTCTCGCGTTTGCCGTGATGGACCAGGGATTTGTTGAGGCAGTTCCCGCGTTTGCC
>NC_032013.1:19322017-19461687 GCF_001865875.1 Lupinus angustifolius | reverse complement strand
GAAAGGATTCAGGAATTTGCTGAGGCACCCATGCTGCCGAAATGATTCAGGGATTTGCTGAGGCACCCATGCTGCCAAAACGATTCAGGGATTTGCTGAGGCACCATTGCTGCCAAAACAATTCAGGGATTTGCTGAGGCACCCATGCTGCCAATACAATTCAGGGATTTGCTGAGGCAACCATGCTGCCAATACGATTCAGGGATTTGCTGAGGCACCCGTGCTGCCAACATTGAGGTTTTGGTGTGAAGTTAGAAAATTTACTTGTGGATTGTAATGTTCTGCAGCGGTTATTAATGCTGACATTGTGTATGAATGATATGCAATTTTTGGTTTGTTTGTTTTTTGTTTATAGGAATGATTTAGATATGCATGTTTGAATGTTTGGTTATATGCAATGCAATAATTAGTTTGCGCTTATTAGAAGAATAGTGTAAGAATGCATGTTTGAATGTTTGGTTATATGAAACGTCTTATTTTATTTGATTGTTTGTTAGAAGAAAAAATGTAGGGTTGCATGTTTGAATACTTGGTTATATGTAATGCAATATTATTTTTTTGTTTTTTTTGTTTGTTTGTGCTTATAGGAAGAATAATTTGAATATGCATGTATGTATGACTAGTTATATGCAATGAATGATTTTGTCATGTTTTTTTGTTTGTGCTATAATGATTGGTATATGAATGTGACTATGCATTGAAAAATATAGTTATGCTTTAATGTATGTATGTCATGTATGATACGAATACTATATATAATGTTTGAATGGAATGAGGAGTAAGACTCGTGCCCAAATGTTCTAATGCATCACTTATGGTTCAATTTGTTTTTTTATCTTGTGTATGAAATTCATCAAATTTTGTAGACTCGACTGAAGTGGTCTTTATTGCTTGATGTTGATTGGTACCATCAAAATTTGCCCCAGTTTACATGAAGATGTCTTTCTTTAAGGTGATATTTAAACCGCTTCAGTATGATCATGAGGACAATGACTAAACTCAAAAGTGTTGATCTTGCATAGAATTTCTCCAAAAAGTGTTGATGCTTTTTGTTACAGCAAAAATTGCCCCAGTGGGCTTGTAATGAATTTTCGTCTTCATTCAAGAGGCTACAACTTAGATTCTTCAAAAAGTTGCCATAGTTTGGGTGATTGATGATATGCAGTAGCAAGTCTTCAACTTTGGTGTTCATTTAATTTTCCCTAATTTTTGCCCAGAATACCATATGTAGGCATCTGTCGGGAATTCTCTCATTTTATTACGATCTCAAGTCGCCTTTGTAGGTTTTTGACTAAGGACCCCTCACCTTTTTCTAGGTTGCCTATGTGGGTTTTCAACCTAACACTCTTTCGTTTTTTTTTTTTTTTTTGTTTTTTTTTCTTTGAACACCCTTAGATGTCTTAACTTGATGGAAAGTAGAAGCTTTGAACAATGAGTCGTTCTTTTTTCAAGATGTTTGATAAATGAAGATCTTTCTTGTGTCTGATTAAGAGATCTTAACTTCTTGTGATTGATTGAACTAATACAATCATGAGAAATCACTTCTACATTGCTCCAGCTTTGGGCTCCTTTTAATTTTTCACAAGAAAATGGGATCAACCCAAAAGCTGCCCCAAAACTAGCTCTGATGACCACTTGATGACAACCTCTTGGGGCTGCCTTTGAATTAAAGGATCGTTTTAGCTTGAACTTAGATTTGTGAATGTGTGAATTCGGTTTTGGGGAATTAGGGTAATTTTGGGGTAGATGTGGCTTCGGTTTGGGATGTATAATTAGGCTAGGGTTTGTGTATGGTTTGTAGGATGAAGGTGAAGGTGGAAAAGAATGGAAGGTGAGGAGCGCCACAAGCAATGCTGCTTGATAAGCTATGGGGTTCGCCACAAGCAAGGATGCTTGATAAGAACAAGTATGGTGGTGGCCACGGCCAACCTAGGTTTAGGAGAAGTGCTCTCAACTAAAACAATTCAAATTTACTCAAAATAAAACTTAACCTTTATTAATGATTTGATCAAACTATAAATAGGCAAAGTTGCCTTGGCTGAATAGATAAAATAGAAGATAGAAATCAAATTATCTTCTAGTAAACATAAAAATAAAATCCTAAGTAATATCAATTGGTTGAGCTGAATTGCTTGTTTGACTTAGTCTTGAGTGTAATTCGGTTTTGGTGGATGGTTGGCCGAATTTGTTGAGGAGAAGGAAGAGACTTGATCAATTTGACTTCATCTTGAGGAACTAATCATATTTAATTTGAATCCAATCTGATTTGTTGTTGGTTGGAGATGAGATTAGGATTCCCTATTTTATAGCCTTGTGCACCTTAAAAGATTGAGCTTCCTATCTTCTTTCCTTGTTTCTAGCCGTGTGCATCTTTGGGAGATTGATTAATCTCTCTTTAATCTTCATATAATCTTCTCTTTATCTCCAAGTTTGAAAACGTGTGCCATATACCCTTGAATTCAAATTCAAATCTATCTTCTTTCAAATCCAAATTCAAATTCAAATTCAAATTCAAATTGCTAAAACAAACCTATCTTCTTTTAAATTCGTTTTCCCTCCATGCCTTATCTCCTTGTTTGCCTTAGAGATAAAGTGTTAGCTGAATTGCCTTATCTCCTTGTTTGTCCTTATAGATAGAGTTCCTTACGTGCCTCCTTCCTTGAAATGATCATGCATTGACTTCCATTTGCCCTAGCCACGTGAAAGGCTTACCCTTGAACCTAAGTGAACTACTTGGTCACGAAATATGGACCATGTTACAAATAAGTCCCAACCCATATTACATGAATTAAATACTAAAAATACTTGAAGGAAATTAAACCTAAGACTACATGAGAATGCAATCTCATTTATTTGAATAATGCAAATAAAATAAACCAAACTATGCTATAAATTCTTTGCAAGAACATGGCCTCCAAAAATCATAGGTTGCCCCCCTTGGTTTACATCATACCCTCTTTCTTGAAAAGAATTTGTCCTCAAATTTGAGGTATCACCACCTCCTGGATCAAAGACCATCTTCTTGAATTGTAACAACCAATTCTCCACATATTCATCATTGATTATACCCTTGATGAATAGTCCAGCAATAACACATGCACCAAATAGTAATTTTGTGAGGAAACGTTCATCCTTAAAAAACTTCGTAAGAATTGAGTCATCAAGGCTTGTGCTAATCACATCCATATGAATAACTTGCCCAATGTAAAAGTCAGCCTCCAAAATGTATGGATGAATAGGTGCTTCTTCTTTAATAAGGTTCACTCCAAATTCCTGCAAAATGTTGTGAATAAAACTAGGCAAAGACTTGTTAGTAGTAAAAAGAATTTCTTTAACCTGGAGTGGAGGTAGGGGCTGTTTTGGAACCAAAATATTCTCACTTCCCTCTTTTTGAACTTTCTTTTCACACACAATTGCCTTTTTCTCCTCCTGAGACTTGTTAGTAGTAACTAAAATTTCTTTACCCTGTAGTGGAGGTAGGGGTTGTTTTGGAACCAAAATATTCTCACTTCCCTCTTTTTCAATTTCCTTTTTACACACAATTGCCTTTTTCTCCTCCTCAATTTTTTTCTTCAGAGTCTTCTGATCCTCAATCACTTGTGTAGGAGATAAGGGACGTAACACCAACTTTCGATTTTGGTGAAAAAAAGTGTATTTGTTTGAAAATCCATCATGGATGGTCCTCTTATCCATGTGCCATGGACGACCCAAACGTATATGGCTGGTCTCCATGTGAACCACATCACAAAGAACTACATCTTCATATTTCCCTATTGAAAAGGGAACCTCCACTTGCTGGTTCACAATAATCCCCCCAATCTCACTTAACCATTGTAGTTGGTAAGGAGTGGGATGTGGTTTAGTCTCAAGGTTTAGTTTTGAAACTAACCTTGAACTAGCCATGTTGGTACAACCACCATCAATACTTAATAGGCAGATGTTTCCTTGGACCAAACACCTAGAAAGGAAGATGTTTGTCCTTTGGTTGGCCTCATTGGCCATGACTTGGGTTTCAAGCCAAAACTAGCTCTGATGACCACTTGATGACAACCTCTTGGGGCTGCCTTTGAATTAAAGGATCGTTTTAGCTTGAACTTAGATTTGTGAATGTGTGAATTCGGTTTTGGGGAATTAGGGTAATTTTGGGGTAGATGTGGCTTCGGTTTGGGATGTATAATTAGGCTAGGGTTTGTGTATGGTTTGTAGGATGAAGGTGAAGGTGGAAAAGAATGGAAGGTGAGGAGCGCCACAAGCAATGCTGCTTGATAAGCTATGGGGTTCGCCACAAGCAAGGATGCTTGATAAGAACAAGTATGGTGGTGGCCACGGCCAACCTAGGTTTAGGAGAAGTGCTCTCAACTAAAACAATTCAAATTTACTCAAAATAAAACTTAACCTTTATTAATGATTTGATCAAACTATAAATAGGCAAAGTTGCCTTGGCTGAATAGATAAAATAGAAGATAGAAATCAAATTATCTTCTAGTAAACATAAAAATAAAATCCTAAGTAATATCAATTGGTTGAGCTGAATTGCTTGTTTGACTTAGTCTTGAGTGTAATTCGGTTTTGGTGGATGGTTGGCCGAATTTGTTGAGGAGAAGGAAGAGACTTGATCAATTTGACTTCATCTTGAGGAACTAATCATATTTAATTTGAATCCAATCTGATTTGTTGTTGGTTGGAGATGAGATTAGGATTCCCTATTTTATAGCCTTGTGCACCTTAAAAGATTGAGCTTCCTATCTTCTTTCCTTGTTTCTAGCCGTGTGCATCTTTGGGAGATTGATTAATCTCTCTTTAATCTTCATATAATCTTCTCTTTATCTCCAAGTTTGAAAACGTGTGCCATATACCCTTGAATTCAAATTCAAATCTATCTTCTTTCAAATCCAAATTCAAATTCAAATTCAAATTCAAATTGCTAAAACAAACCTATCTTCTTTTAAATTCGTTTTCCCTCCATGCCTTATCTCCTTGTTTGCCTTAGAGATAAAGTGTTAGCTGAATTGCCTTATCTCCTTGTTTGTCCTTATAGATAGAGTTCCTTACGTGCCTCCTTCCTTGAAATGATCATGCATTGACTTCCATTTGCCCTAGCCACGTGAAAGGCTTACCCTTGAACCTAAGTGAACTACTTGGTCACGAAATATGGACCATGTTACAAATAAGTCCCAACCCATATTACATGAATTAAATACTAAAAATACTTGAAGGAAATTAAACCTAAGACTACATGAGAATGCAATCTCATTTATTTGAATAATGCAAATAAAATAAACCAAACTATGCTATAAATTCTTTGCAAGAACATGGCCTCCAAAAATCATAGGTTGCCCCCCTTGGTTTACATCATACCCTCTTTCTTGAAAAGAATTTGTCCTCAAATTTGAGGTATCACCACCTCCTGGATCAAAGACCATCTTCTTGAATTGTAACAACCAATTCTCCACATATTCATCATTGATTATACCCTTGATGAATAGTCCAGCAATAACACATGCACCAAATAGTAATTTTGTGAGGAAACGTTCATCCTTAAAAAACTTCGTAAGAATTGAGTCATCAAGGCTTGTGCTAATCACATCCATATGAATAACTTGCCCAATGTAAAAGTCAGCCTCCAAAATGTATGGATGAATAGGTGCTTCTTCTTTAATAAGGTTCACTCCAAATTCCTGCAAAATGTTGTGAATAAAACTAGGCAAAGACTTGTTAGTAGTAAAAAGAATTTCTTTAACCTGGAGTGGAGGTAGGGGCTGTTTTGGAACCAAAATATTCTCACTTCCCTCTTTTTGAACTTTCTTTTCACACACAATTGCCTTTTTCTCCTCCTGAGACTTGTTAGTAGTAACTAAAATTTCTTTACCCTGTAGTGGAGGTAGGGGTTGTTTTGGAACCAAAATATTCTCACTTCCCTCTTTTTCAATTTCCTTTTTACACACAATTGCCTTTTTCTCCTCCTCAATTTTTTTCTTCAGAGTCTTCTGATCCTCAATCACTTGTGTAGGAGATAAGGGACGTAACACCAACTTTCGATTTTGGTGAAAAAAAGTGTATTTGTTTGAAAATCCATCATGGATGGTCCTCTTATCCATGTGCCATGGACGACCCAAACGTATATGGCTGGTCTCCATGTGAACCACATCACAAAGAACTACATCTTCATATTTCCCTATTGAAAAGGGAACCTCCACTTGCTGGTTCACAATAATCCCCCCAATCTCACTTAACCATTGTAGTTGGTAAGGAGTGGGATGTGGTTTAGTCTCAAGGTTTAGTTTTGAAACTAACCTTGAACTAGCCATGTTGGTACAACCACCATCAATACTTAATAGGCAGATGTTTCCTTGGACCAAACACCTAGAAAGGAAGATGTTTGTCCTTTGGTTGGCCTCATTGGCCATGACTTGGGTTTCAAGCCAAAACTAGCTCTGATGACCACTTGATGACAACCTCTTGGGGCTGCCTTTGAATTAAAGGATCGTTTTAGCTTGAACTTAGATTTGTGAATGTGTGAATTCGGTTTTGGGGAATTAGGGTAATTTTGGGGTAGATGTGGCTTCGGTTTGGGATGTATAATTAGGCTAGGGTTTGTGTATGGTTTGTAGGATGAAGGTGAAGGTGGAAAAGAATGGAAGGTGAGGAGCGCCACAAGCAATGCTGCTTGATAAGCTATGGGGTTCGCCACAAGCAAGGATGCTTGATAAGAACAAGTATGGTGGTGGCCACGGCCAACCTAGGTTTAGGAGAAGTGCTCTCAACTAAAACAATTCAAATTTACTCAAAATTCAACTTAACCTTTATTAATGATTTGATCAAACTATAAATAGGCAAAGTTGCCTTGGCTGAATAGATAAAATAGAAGATAGAAATCAAATTATCTTCTAATAAACATAAAAATAAAATCCTAAGTAATATCAATTGGTTGAGCTGAATTGCTTGTTTGACTTAGTCTTGAGTGTAATTCGGTTTTGGTGGATGGTTGGCCGAATTTGTTGAGGAGAAGGAAGAGACTTGATCAATTTGACTTCATCTTGAGGAACTAATCATATTTAATTTGAATCCAATCTGATTTGTTGTTGGTTGGAGATGAGATTAGGATTCCCTATTTTATAGCCTTGTGCACCTTAAAAGATTGAGCTTCCTATCTTCTTTCCTTGTTTCTAGCCGTGTGCATCTTTGGGAGATTGATTAATCTCTCTTTAATCTTCATATAATCTTCTCTTTATCTCCAAGTTTGAAAACGTGTGCCATATACCCTTGAATTCAAATTCAAATCTATCTTCTTTCAAATCCAAATTCAAATTCAAATTCAAATTCAAATTGCTAAAACAAACCTATCTTCTTTTAAATTCGTTTTCCCTCCATGCCTTATCTCCTTGTTTGCCTTAGAGATAAAGTGTTAGCTGAATTGCCTTATCTCCTTGTTTGTCCTTATAGATAGAGTTCCTTACGTGCCTCCTTCCTTGAAATGATCATGCATTGACTTCCATTTGCCCTAGCCACGTGAAAGGCTTACCCTTGAACCTAAGTGAACTACTTGGTCACGAAATATGGACCATGTTACAAATAAATCCCAACCCATATTACATGAATTAAATATTAAAAATACTTGAATGAAAATAAACCTAAGACTATATGAGAATGCAATCTCATTTATTTGAATCAATGAAAATAAAATAAACCTAAGTAGAAAGTGACCTAAGGACATAAATGTCCTCCTCACATACCCTCTCCTGGGTCAATTGTGTCCTTTGAGACCTTAAGGATCCCTGTCTTGGCTTTGGCCCTAGTTGTAGGACCATCATAACTTCTCTTGCCCTTGGAATCAAAGGCTGCCCTAGGAGGGTTTACATCAACTCTCCATTCAAGAAACTTCTTTGATGCATGGAGATGATTAAAGGTCTGCGTCTTTTTCCTAATAAGAGTAGAGAGATTGATATTGATTTGAATGTGAGTATTTATTCCAACATGGAGTTCAGAGAATTTAAATCTCGAGTTTCGCAGAGTAAGGATACCCAAATTCAAAGCTTTTACTTGAAAACAAAGAAATTGGTCACCAGGAATCCGAATCAAAAGAAGAAGATGGAGAGGGAAACGAATGTGACAAAGTGAAAACAACATATAGTAATACTAATTCCTTTGATTTCCTTGTCGAAGCAGCGAAAGTGGTATTAGAAAGGGACGAGTCAAACTCGGAGGAAGAGAAGAAGGGAATGAGTTATGAGTAGAGGATTCGAGAACAATGAATAATGTGTTGTCTGTTAGATACTCTATCATTTGATTAATCTATTCTATAAGGCTTCTTCAATCTTCTTAAAGTATATATATAAAACCACAAAACCACACTTTATTCAATAACTTAATTTCAATATTTACTTTGTATAATATATTGGAGGGGAATATATTGGATACCTTGACATTGAACTTGGATGGGAAATGAGATGGGCTAGATAGGTAAGAGAGGAATTGGTTTTGGTTGACGAGGAACTGTTCTCTATAATCAGATGAGTGTTGAAGTAAACTTTATATGAGTAAAAGGGTACTTTTGTCATTAAATGATGACATGTGATAAGCACATGATACTGTTATTTAACATTCTACTAATGGTTGGGGTAGTGCGTGTAGATACATAAATCAAGGGTGGTTTGTGTAGGTGCAAAAAACGAAAGGGTAATTTATGTAATTTCATTAAAACTCAGGGGAGCTCGGTGTAGTTTACTCAAATATATATAAACAATAATTTAATATGTATACACTGACAATGTAAGTGACTTTTACACTGTCAGTAAATCTACACCATTAATATGTTAGCTAGTATTGACTTTTAAATAAAAGTATTACAAATCAATTGTAGATGATATATTGACAGTGTAAAACTTTACAATATCCGTGCATAAATTTTAAACTCTATAAATAAACATGATCAGATAAGACGATATGGCAAACTGTGTTTCTCCCTTACCCACCTCTCACCTCTGAGTCTAATGTTTGAATCTACTCACCCTTATCTCAAAGTATCTCATTGGCTTCAGTGAAATATTAATTTTTCTTTGTGGTTACAATAACAAAAATGTTGGGCCATGATGTTTGAAAATTCCTTTATTTTCTTTTTAGTCATTAGCCTGAATCAATTAAGAACTAAAGTGAGAAAGATCAAATATAACACATAACAACGACAAATCAAAATATAAAGACATGAATTAAATCTAAAAAAGAACACATTATCAATTAACCCTGGATACTAAAATTAACAAGTTTAAAAGAATTATAACTAGAAATATATTTGTATATAGGAACCCACTAAAAACTAAAATATTCATTATCTCTAAATTATTTATAATATTATTTGAACTATCCAAATTTAAAACTTATCTTTCAACTAATCAACATCTTATTTGTATACTTATATAAAAAACTCATTAATAAATAAAAAATTAAGTTAGTGTCAAATAAAAAATGGTTTAACAACAATTTAGTGATCTAACGCTCTGTCTCATAATGTCAATGATTTATTTCCCGTTAAATCTCATGATAATAAAAATGTCAATGATTTAATTCTTAAAAACGATACTTGTTGAAAAAGACAATCATAAACTATAAAAAATAATAATTTATTATCCAAAAGGATAAAAAAATACGTTTATAATACCCAAAAAATAACAGAAATGTTTTCATGGGATATTTTGTCGTAACAAAAAAAATAATAATTGCTGTTACATTTTGTATGCAGCATAACCACTTAAAAGACCTAAACCCTAAACCTGTATTGTGCTGCTTCAAACTCCAAACCCCTAAACCAAACAAGACACTATCAGAACAAAATCAATGGCGAAATCATCAAAACGCAGCACCACCGCCGGCGCCGCCGCAAACAACCAGAACACAAACAAGAAGAAGAACAATAAGAAGAAGAATAAGTCAGCTCCCGATGCCGTAGCTATGAAAGTAAAAGGAGCTTCAAAGACCGATAACCCTTTCGAATCCATTTGGTCGCGAAGGAAATTTCAAGTTCTAGGACAGAAGCGGAAAGGCGAGTCTCGACGCCTTGGTCTCGCTCGTTCCGTCGCCATAGAGAAGGCACGCTGATCTTTCATTAACTTTGATTTGAACGTTTTGTTTTTGTTTTATTGTTTTGTTGAATTTTTTTGTTTTTGTTTTGATTGCAGAGGAAGAATACATTGCTGAAGGAGTATGAGCAAAGTGCGAAGTCTTCGGTGTTTGTGGATAAGCGAATTGGAGAGAAAGATGAAGGACTTGATGAGTTTGGCAAAGCTATTTTGAGATCCCAGCGTGAACGCCAGGTTTTATTAATTTTACTTTCTATTATCTGAATGATATGTGTGTTTCACAATTTAGGCTCTTTAGTAGCGCTAGCTTCGAGCTTATAAGGTAGTTGAGAGCTTATAAGTTTTGAGCTGAAAGATGATAGTTGATAAGCTAGTTGATTGAATGGAAGTTTCGGTACGACTAGGTAATAAATTATTGGATAGGTGTAAAATGATAGGCTCATAGCTTATAAGACATATAATCCAATTTGATGGAAATATAGGAAATTTTGTAGATAATGGAATATATAATCCAATTTGATATTTTGTGATCGTTACACTAGTGTTTTTTTATAAATATTGTGTTGAGAATGTCTGAGGAAGATGTATGTGGAGAGTTCTCACATTAGAACTATTCATCCCTGTTAATTTAGTTCTTTGCTTAGTCTATTGAATGTATATCTCACTTTTGTTTTGGGCTCAAGAATCCTAACATATTGAAAGTAGGTTAGTTTGGAGATGCTGTTTGAGATATCAATGTTATGGTCCTTTTATACCTCTTAGTAGATTAGTAGATTTTTTTCTCGTGGTTTTGAGACAGTAAAATAATACTTTCTACTTTGGTTTTTAATAGAGAAATATAGAATTATGTTCTGTTGTTTCCCACTGTTACGGTTTGTGTGCAAAAGTATCCAACTCTGCATGCCATTTTCTTACCTAAGTGAATTACATATTCTCAAAGGTTTATATGCAGACATGCTTGAACATGTACATGTCAAAATTATGAATTGGTTAATTTAAAGTTGTTATAACTTATACTTGCTGATATGCTGTCCCCATGGAGATCCTTGTTTGATGTTCTCCTTTCTCCTTGTGCGTTTTCGTAGTTGAACATGAAACTGAGCAAGAAAAGCAAGTACCATTTGTCGGATGGAGAAGAGGATTTTGAAGATGTTCTTGGAAGAGATGATTTTGAGGATGAGATGCTTCCTGACAATGATGATGATGCCGTTGAAACTGAGAGTATGCAGCATTTACATAGTTTTAACATGACTGTTATCATTGTAATGCATCAATATTCAGATTAGACAGGATTGTGTCTGTTGTTTTGCGACTTCTAAGTTGATGGTCTAATTGTTGTGTTGCGTCTTTGGCTGCACATTTATGGTATTCTTGTATAGCCTTTTGCTGAAGCGATGACCTAATATCCTGATATTACAGTCTTATGCAGCTTACTTCAATCATAGCAAACTTCTTAGTATACTTCTTGTAGTGCTATTTTTGTGCATCATAGGGTTATATTCTATATTGATTTTGCAGAAAGATCAGATTTTGGTACGTGGACTCCGGGGGAAACCAGTGCAGTTGAGGGTGAAGGAAATGTAAGGCCTGTTGTGCTATCAATATTGTTAGTATAATTATTTCTGTTATGATTACATTTGTTTTGGGTAATCTGCCAGCTGGTTTCTTTAATTAACTTAATGCAATCTTAATATCCTATCTCTGCTAACCTTCTTCACCATTGTAACTAGATTTTAAACACATCGAAGCTGTTTCATAATTATGACTTTTCTTGCAGAAGCATAAAACCAAAAAGGAAGTGATGGAGGAAATAATCGCAAAAAGCAAGTTTTATAAGGTGTGGGATTTTTCTTTACTCTGAATCTGAGTCATTGTTGTTTATTTCTCTTCTATTGTTCACTTCCCCAATTAAATATTTTCCAGGCGCAAAAAGCAAAAGATAAGGAAGAGAATGAAGATTTGGTGAAAAAATTGGACGAGAACTTCACTGAAATTGTTGAGTCTAAGGCGTTATTATCTCTTACTGAACCCAACAAGATGAAGGCTCTGAAGGCTCTGGTGAACAAGCATGTTTCAAATGAACAAAGCAATAAAGATAACTTGTTTGGTTCTCGGACAACTAATCATTTTCCGGAGGTACTTTTTATCCATGGAGGTTCTTCCAGGACATGATTACTTGCTCGTATTTAAAATATGATCCTAATTTCTATTTATCGCAGGATAAACCTGATGATTATGACAAACTAGTAAAACAAATGGGATTGGAAATGCGTGCCCGTCCTTCAGATAGGACAAAAACACCCGAAGAAATTGCTCAGGAGGAAAGAGAACGTTTAGAGGAGCTGGAGGTATGGCTACATGAATTTTTACTTTAAGTTTGTTATCATCCTATGAATAAATTACTCTTGTGATATGAAGAAGCATTGTTCCATGTGTACCAGTTGAGCTTTGTTCTTTGCTGTACAACCAATCTGTGTTCAGGTTACTTATTATGGACCAAGTGGAGGGGGTGGAGATGAACCCAAGACTAACATACTAAATTCATGGTTGATGTTCATATATTAATATTGTATATTGTGGTAGAGGGTGAGAAAGACTTGGTTCTATTCTCTATTGTAAGGTTGCCGCCTTTTGACCTAGTGGTCATGGTTTCACCAAATCAAGCTCTCCAGTTATGGGGTCAAAGTTCTGTATATCAGGTCAACTAATTATCCGTTTATCAATAATTCCAGGAAGAGCGACAGAAGAGAATGACTGCTGCTGAAGATTCAAGTGATGAAGATGAAGATTTAGAAAAAACATCTAAACAGAAACCAATGTCTCTCTCTGGTGATGACCTTGGCGATTCCTTCTCTGTCAATGAAGAAACTATGACTAAGAAGGGTTGGATTGACAAGATCCTTGAAAGAAAAGATGAGGAAGAGTCTTCTAGTGAAGATGGTGAAGATGATGAAGGTGATGATTTGGAAAGTTCTGAAGATGCTGATGAAGGATCAGATGAGGATCTTAATGAACCTGAGAAGGATCTTTCTTTGAAAGATTGGGAACAGAGTGATGATGATTATATTCGTACAGAGTCAGAAGATGAAGAAGATAATGATGAAGGCAAAGAAAGAGCTGCAGAAGAACTTGATGAGAAAAAAAGATCAGATGATGGGATTCAAAAAAAGGCAAAGAAAAATGATAATGTTGAAAGTAGAAAAGGAGATAAGGATTCCTTGGATGCCAAGAAGACAAGTGTTGGAGGAACACAGTCAAAAGAGTTGGACATTCCTTATATAATTGAAGCTCCCAAGACCTTTGAAGAATTATGTTCACTGCTGGATAATTGTTCGAATTCTGATACAATATTGATCATCAACCGGATTCGGAAAAGCAATCCGATCACGCTTGCTGTGGAAAACCGCAAGAAAATACAAGTATGTAACTCTCTTGCCTTTTTATTTACTATTTGTTTAAATCCAGATCTCTTAATGCTTGTTGAAATGTGTTATGAATCCATTGATTGTGTTATCTGTGAACTATTATCTGCTTAAGTACAGTATCTTGTACTTATTCGTCAAGAGTAGAGCTTTTACTTTGTTTTGAACTTCGATGTAGTGTTGACAATTAATGAAAATATTATTTTGTAATTACTAAAATTACTTCTCTCAACTGTCTCAATGTGTTACTACTGGTTTCATGCTCCATTTTCTGAGTGAAATCTAACTAATATTTTAAACTATATTATATTTATGCATTTGCGGGTGCTGGCAGCAACTGCATACAGTGTGTTGATTATTTTCCCTGAACTGATTTGATACAGATTGTTCATGCTTTATTGAAGAAACCTGTATCATGAGTTTGGTCAAAAGTGATTTAATAAGACTACTTTGTGTTTGGATTAAGCTTATTTTGTGTTCAAAACAACTTATAATCATAATTTATCAAAACAAACATGCTATTAACCTGCTGATGTATTTGGTGCATATTTTATGTCTGTATATGCATGTGGTTGCATATACATGTTTACTATAACTTCTAACAATGGTGTGCTAGGGTAAACAGCTCATTCAATAATTTTTTTGGTTAACCATAAGCTATGAAGAGCTTATTGGAAGGTTGTATGTTATTTTCATAAGCTGTTCTCATAAACCCAAATAAGCTCTATCATATGCCCCCTGAAATTCATTCCTTTGTTCCCCTAGGGGGTACCCAATGGTTGAACATTAGGCAGTTCAACATGAAGAGCAAGGTTCAGATTCCATTGGGTGTGTGTGATGGATTGGAGTCGTGTGAATATGTGTAGCCCATTCTCTATTTGAAATTTGTGTAGCCCATTCTCGATTTGAAATTTGTGTAGCATGAAGGCCCTAGGATAAATCTGTATCACTCGAGGAAAATTGGGAGAATAGAACACATGGATATCGTAAAACAACCAAAAATGGGAGTTTTCATTGTTAACAGTCCGTGTAAAAGTCTCCCATGATTAAGAAAATCTGGACAATTCCCTTTATGCAGAATTGAAATCTAAATATCTAGTCGTTTAGAACAAATCTGATGCCTTCAAATTTAACTAATTTCTTTGTAGAGAGTAACTTGAATAAAAAGAAAGCAGAATATTGATATAAAAATTTAAAGGATGCTATTGTAATTTGATACGGAAGAATGGATTGTAAGCTACAAAAGCATCAACAGTGAGCTACTGTAAGCTACAAAAGCATCAACAGTGAGCTACTGTAAGCTACAAAAGCATCAACAGTGAGCTACTGTAAGCTACAAAAGCATCAACAGTGAGCTACTGTAAGCTACAAAAGCATCAACAGTGAGCTACTGTAAGCTACAAAAGCATCAACAGTGAGCTACTGTAAGCTACAAAAGCATCAACAGTGAGCTACTGTAAGCTACAAAAGCATCAACAGTGAGCTACTGTAAGCTACAAAAACATTAACCGTAAGGTACATTAGCATTAGCAGTAATAGTACTTAATTTTTTTTCATTAAGTATTCCTGGATCAATGATTGTTAATTAAAGTAGTTTATGCTGTCAATGAAGAATTGAGAAGTTTTGTGTATACATGTATGATGGAATGTGAACTATCATGTAAAACACATGCCTGGTGATTGTTCTTGTTCTTCTGTAGTCTAGTTGCTCTACTTTTTAATGTTAGTTTTGACTTAGATTTTATCTTTAGACAATGACCGAGTTTGACACTATGTTCCTAAAGATTTGTCTGAAAATTTTAGTCTGTGATTATTATATATCTAACTGTATGGAACACATTTGTAAAATGTCTTCTCTTCTCAGGTGTTTTATGGAGTATTATTGCAGTATTTTGCTGTTTTGGCAAATAAGAAACCATTGAATGTTGAGTTACTCAATGTGCTGGTGAAGCCATTGATAGAGATTAGTACGGAGATTCCATACTTCTCTGCGATATGTGCTCGACGCAGAATAGAAACTACTAGAAAGCAGTTTGTCGAGAGTATAAAAAACTCAGGTCAGATTGAAATGTGGTTAAAAAGTTGCATGCCCTGCATTACCTATTATCGAAGAACTATGAATTGGTAGATGTCTATGTAACTCATGGCCTGAAGTCTTTGTTTATGTCCTGTCACAGAAAGTAGCAGTTGGCCTTCTTCAAAGACCTTGTTTCTCCTGCGTTTGTGGTCCATGATATATCCATGCTCCGACTTCCGGCACCCAGTTATGACTCCAGTGATATTATTGATGTGTGAATATCTGATGCGTTGCCCAATAGTATCAGGCCGGGATATTGCCATTGGCTCTATCTTATGCTCTATGCTTCTCTCAGTAAGTACTTTCTTAGGCAAGATACTTTGTTGAGTTTGTTTTTTCTTGTACACTTCTCATACAGTATGTTTAATGAGGAGATCTAATGAACTATGTTGAATTATAACAGAAAACCCTTTCAGGCACCTGTTTCTACAAATCTAGTCATTTTCAGTTTGCTAATGCACTCATTATAAAATGCAGATATTTCGACAGTCACGAAAATTCTGCCCTGAAGCAATAATGTTCCTTCAAACTTCACTGATGGCAGCTATTGAAAGTAGTAAACATATTTCACATGAAGATTCCCCGGTATGAATTCTTTATTTATCATACAGATTGAATTTTTGGAGACAGTATAGTAATATCCTCATCTTATATGGAGGTGCTTCTTCTACTACTATTTGGTATACAAAACAAATTTTCATTGTGTTGATAAGCTTTTTTTGGATATTTAATGTCTTTCATAAAAAAAAAAACATTTAAACTAGCACTAAGTTTTGTCTTATATTTACCCTTTCCATTTAGGCTACACCCTCCTTTCCTTGTAAACATATTTGCGTTCTCTGCTAAACCAGTTGAGGAATTTGAACCACAGATTCAAGCTTCTGCTGCCCATAATTTTCTTGCAATTTATATTGATTCCCATAACTTTATATATTTTTCCCGAGTGTAATCCCTTCTTCTATCCTGAGGCGGGATTAGGTAGCTTTATTATCCTCAGATAAAAACAATAAATAAGAAAAGTCCGTGTTGCAATTTTTATTACAAATATAATATTGAACACCTTACACAACCCATAGAAAGAGAAACATTCTTTTTAGAAGCACGGAATGAGAAAATGTGAACGATCTGATTTTGGAAAAGATTTCCTCTTCAATTTGGTTGCTGAATATCAAACAAATTGGTGTTGATTTGAGGAAAATGAAAATCCAGTAATAAATATTTCTTTATTCTATTGGTACAATGAAGAGGGTGAGCCTCTGTACACCGGTAAGGTTGCATGCTTTGTGACCTTGTGGTCATGAGTTCAACTCCTAGAAACAGCTTTCGCTCTTCTTACGGGGTGAAGCTGCATACATTTACCCTTCTACACCCCACTTGGTGGGAGCCTTGTGTATCGAGCCGCTTAATTGTGTACCTAAAATCATGTGGAAGACTTCATAAGTATATTCTAATTTCTAATCAACATGTGTTTAGCATAATCTACATGATTATGAACTTTTGATCCAATGAGAATTTAATAAAAAGTTGAATCTATAAAAAATTGAATGTGCTTCATTTTCATGTTTGGACTCAAGTGACTACATTAACCGTAAGGTACATTAGCATTAGCAGTAATAGTACTTAATTTTTTTTCATTAAGTATTCCTGGATCAATGATTGTTAATTAAAGTAGTTTATGCTGTCAATGAAGAATTGAGAAGTTTTGTGTATACATGTATGATGGAATGTGAACTATCATGTAAAACACATGCCTGGTGATTGTTCTTGTTCTTCTGTAGTCTAGTTGCTCTACTTTTTAATGTTAGTTTTGACTTAGATTTTATCTTTAGACAATGACCGAGTTTGACACTATGTTCCTAAAGATTTGTCTGAAAATTTTAGTCTGTGATTATTATATATCTAACTGTATGGAACACATTTGTAAAATGTCTTCTCTTCTCAGGTGTTTTATGGAGTATTATTGCAGTATTTTGCTGTTTTGGCAAATAAGAAACCATTGAATGTTGAGTTACTCAATGTGCTGGTGAAGCCATTGATAGAGATTAGTACGGAGATTCCATACTTCTCTGCGATATGTGCTCGACGCAGAATAGAAACTACTAGAAAGCAGTTTGTCGAGAGTATAAAAAACTCAGGTCAGATTGAAATGTGGTTAAAAAGTTGCATGCCCTGCATTACCTATTATCGAAGAACTATGAATTGGTAGATGTCTATGTAACTCATGGCCTGAAGTCTTTGTTTATGTCCTGTCACAGAAAGTAGCAGTTGGCCTTCTTCAAAGACCTTGTTTCTCCTGCGTTTGTGGTCCATGATATATCCATGCTCCGACTTCCGGCACCCAGTTATGACTCCAGTGATATTATTGATGTGTGAATATCTGATGCGTTGCCCAATAGTATCAGGCCGGGATATTGCCATTGGCTCTATCTTATGCTCTATGCTTCTCTCAGTAAGTACTTTCTTAGGCAAGATACTTTGTTGAGTTTGTTTTTTCTTGTACACTTCTCATACAGTATGTTTAATGAGGAGATCTAATGAACTATGTTGAATTATAACAGAAAACCCTTTCAGGCACCTGTTTCTACAAATCTAGTCATTTTCAGTTTGCTAATGCACTCATTATAAAATGCAGATATTTCGACAGTCACGAAAATTCTGCCCTGAAGCAATAATGTTCCTTCAAACTTCACTGATGGCAGCTATTGAAAGTAGTAAACATATTTCACATGAAGATTCCCCGGTATGAATTCTTTATTTATCATACAGATTGAATTTTTGGAGACAGTATAGTAATATCCTCATCTTATATGGAGGTGCTTCTTCTACTACTATTTGGTATACAAAACAAATTTTCATTGTGTTGATAAGCTTTTTTTGGATATTTAATGTCTTTCATAAAAAAAAAAACATTTAAACTAGCACTAAGTTTTGTCTTATATTTACCCTTTCCATTTAGGCTACACCCTCCTTTCCTTGTAAACATATTTGCGTTCTCTGCTAAACCAGTTGAGGAATTTGAACCACAGATTCAAGCTTCTGCTGCCCATAATTTTCTTGCAATTTATATTGATTCCCATAACTTTATATATTTTTCCCGAGTGTAATCCCTTCTTCTATCCTGAGGCGGGATTAGGTAGCTTTATTATCCTCAGATAAAAACAATAAATAAGAAAAGTCCGTGTTGCAATTTTTATTACAAATATAATATTGAACACCTTACACAACCCATAGAAAGAGAAACATTCTTTTTAGAAGCACGGAATGAGAAAATGTGAACGATCTGATTTTGGAAAAGATTTCCTCTTCAATTTGGTTGCTGAATATCAAACAAATTGGTGTTGATTTGAGGAAAATGAAAATCCAGTAATAAATATTTCTTTATTCTATTGGTACAATGAAGAGGGTGAGCCTCTGTACACCGGTAAGGTTGCATGCTTTGTGACCTTGTGGTCATGAGTTCAACTCCTAGAAACAGCTTTCGCTCTTCTTACGGGGTGAAGCTGCATACATTTACCCTTCTACACCCCACTTGGTGGGAGCCTTGTGTATCGAGCCGCTTAATTGTGTACCTAAAATCATGTGGAAGACTTCATAAGTATATTCTAATTTCTAATCAACATGTGTTTAGCATAATCTACATGATTATGAACTTTTGATCCAATGAGAATTTAATAAAAAGTTGAATCTATAAAAAATTGAATGTGCTTCATTTTCATGTTTGGACTCAAGTGACTATTTTGTTTTCTGTCAGTTGTATCATCTTGTGGAACTGAAAGCTCTCAAGCCTCTCCTGTGCATACATGAAGCAGTACATGAAATTAGTCCTCTAAATTTTTTTAAGATAATAGACATGCCCGAAGACTCTTCTTTCTTCGCTTCCGATAATTTCAGGTAACCAGCATGCCATAACTGTTTTGGTTTTGAAAGGGCAAATATTTTTTGAAGAAATGGGCAGAGGTTGGGGTTTGTGTGTCAAGATAATGCAATTATACCCCTTCTCCAAGAAGCCTGCAACTATAGTTCCATGATCATGTTTATATGCTTGAGTTGCATTGGTAATAGCTGGTCATTTAGATTTCATATCAAAGCTATTATCTTGTCAACAATTGATACTGGCTACACAGCTATGTTGACGACTTGTATCTAACCGAGTGTTGATCATTGATTTCTTTTTCATGGTTTATGTTTCTTGGCTGATTAAGATTATTCAATTACAGGGCTAGTGTATTAGTTACTGTTGTTGAAACTCTACAAGGATATATCACTGTCTATGAAGGCTTGAGTTCATTTCCCGAAATATTCTCACCAATTTTGAGATTATTACTTGAGATAGCAGGAAATGAAAATATACCAAATGCATTACGAGATAAAATTAAAGACGTGGCTGAGCTCGTTAGGTTGAAGGTGGATGAACATCACACCTTGAGGCGACCACTTCAAATGCGAAAACGAAAGCCAGTGCCAATCAGATTACTCAATCCTAAGTTTGAAGAAAAGTGAGTTCCCTTCCCATTCTTAAATTTGATAATATGATTTCCTAGCAATGTAAATGAAAAATGGAACCCAAAAAACCAAGCACTTAATATCATCTTTGTCTACAGCTATGTCAAGGGTAGAGATTACGATCCGGACCGTGAACGCGCTGAAATGAGAAAATTGAAGAGAGAATTGAAGCGTGAAGCTAAAGGGGCTGCTCGTGAATTGCGCAAAGACAACTACTTCTTGCTCGAGGTCAAGGATAAAGAAAGGTCTTTACTGGAAAAAGAAAGAGCAGAGAAGTATGGAAGAGCTAAAGCATTCCTTCAAGAGCAAGAACATGCTTTCAAATCTGGACAACTCGGAAAAGGGAGGAAGAGAAAGAATTAAATTGGCTTTTCGCCCTTGTTCTTTCATATTATTTATTTCCATGTTTTCTGTTAAAACATATGCAGTTTTGCCTCATAGAATTATCTACTTGTGATATTTTGCTTTTCTTAAAATGGGCTAACACATGATTCATTTGGAGAAGCATTGATGCATACTTGCGCGATGGAAGTTGTGGCTTTGGAGTATGTGAATTTTGCCATGGAAGCCTTAGTCTTTTGATTTTTTCAGGATCTTGAAATTCATGCCAAGAATTCCAAGGATTTGTGTCTTCAACAAGTGTAATCAATGTTATACTTTCATATTATCTTATAAAATTTTCTTCTTACATTTTGTATCAGAGTTGGTTATGTGATTAATACCAAATGATTTATTATTTAGTGTGATTATGTTGATGCTTTATTATGTTTTGGTCCAATTTCTTATGCTTTTGTTTGTAACTTCCCAAAGCGGCGTGTTGGAGTGTAAACTGAGCTGACCTAGTCTTTATTTGAATTTGTTACATACACGTAAATTTCTATTTTAGTGGGGGATAAGATTACAGTAATTTGTGATATGAAACTTGTATCGAAATAACATTTACACACTTTGTGCCAAATAAAGTAAATAATTTATGTTCATACTTATTTTATAAGTGTTCCATCCGGTTCAAAACATGTCATTGCCGGACTAAACCGAATTGGGTCATTCACCTGACATAGAAGATCTGGTCTTGAACGAGTGTTGATTATGACCGAATAACCGATCATCCCAAATAAAACATGTCATTGCCGGACTATTTGACTGTTATGCTGCCTATATAGACAGACATGTTGCCTGAATAGTATAAACCTATGCTATGATTGTGCGTGTCACCTATATCATGTATCACCTTCTTCCATGCGACAAGAGCATATCTAGTATATGGCTATTGAGAGCTAGGACAAACTATAAGTCAACTACCTTCAAATTTTGGACATGTCAGAACAGTTTGATACAGATAAAACAATCATTACTTGTCTAGGACAGGTTTGACAGGAGGAGATGATCGGTCATGCCAACCTCCATCTTCAAAAAGCTTTTTGCTCACCAAGGATTCCAGTATTATAAAATTTTATTCTTCTATTTTTGAACCTGAAGATACTCTTGGGGTATGGATTGATAAATAGAAATGTATGGCCCGAGCTGCTAAATTCAAAGGGAGGAGTCTAAAAAACAAAAGGCCCCAAAATCTCTCCCTTAATTCCCATTCCCATGTTTTAGCCTCCCTTAGGCTAAATTCTTCAAGGAAGCATAGAAGGAAATCACCTATTAAAAAGGGAAGAATTAATGGAAATGGAAGGGGCGAGAAACGTTTTGGTGTATCTTCAGGGGGTAGCCTTGGTCTACCTCGTGAAGAAGAGGGGCCTCAAGCCCGTTCAGATTCTTCAATTAGTAATTCAATTTTAGATCCTAATGTTAGGATGGCCAACATGCTTCATTCGACGAACGATGATCAGAAAGCAAGGAAGATTTGGGAACTGGGGAAGTATATGGGTGTCTCAAATGAAGGGGATGATTCAGTTTTGATTAAGAAGATCGCAGAATTGGAGGACAAAGATAGAATTGGATTTGCTGAATCCAACCTTGGGGAACAAGATGGTAATCAATGATTTGTATCTCTATTAATGTGAGGGGGTTAGGGAGCAGGTTGAAGAAAAGAGGTGTGACAAACTTAATCAAAAATAATAATGTGGATTTCATTGGCATCCAAGAAACTAATGTGGAGGATTGTGATGCTAATCTCTGTTTTTCTCTTTGGGGAAATAACGACTATGATTGGGACTTTAATCCTTCAACTGGTAGATCAGGAGGGATCCTTAGCATATGGGATAGTAGAAAATTTCAAAGGATCAACACTTTTCGCGGTACTGGCTTCCTAGCAACACTTGGAGTTTGGCTGAGCGGTCAGGTTTCTTGCTGCTTGGTAAACATCTATTCTCCTTGTTTACTCACCCATAAAAAACAACTTTGGGAGGAAGTTGTGAATTTGAAAAGGAGCTTAGGAGATGTTATTTGGTGTTGTTTTGGTGATTTTAATGCATCAAAAGTGATTCTGAAAGGAAAGGTGGTATAGGGGGAAGTTGTAAAAAAGAAATGCAATTGTTTAATGATTGGTTAAGGGAGCTGGAGTTGGTTGATTTGCCATTAATTGGTAGAAATTTTACTTGGTAACAACCCGGAAATAGTGTAATGAGCAGGTTGGACAGATTCCTTGTTTCAGCTGGTTGGATGTCTCTATGGAAAGATACTACTCAATGGGCTTTGAACAAAGATTTTTCTGATCATTGTCCTATCATTCTTAAACAAAAGAAGGTTGATAAGGGTCCAATTCCTTTCAGATTTAATAATTGTTGGCTCAAGCATCATATGTTTCAGAAGTTAGTTTCAAATTGTTGGCTTAAGGATGAATATGCAGGAACGAAGGCTTTTATTGTGAAGGAAAAATTAAAGTCTTTGAAAGAAGTTATAAAGGTTTGGAATAAGGAGACTTTCGGGTGCCTTGAATCCAAATTTGGCAACTTGGTTAAGGAAATTCAGCACTTAGACCTCCTAGGAGAGAGCTCTGTTTTGGACTCAAATCAAATTGCATTGAAGAAGAATCTGACTGCGGATTGGTAGAAAATGGCTAATTGGAGGGATAATCTTTTGTGGCAAAAGTCCAGGTGTAGATGGTTGAAGGAAGGGAATGCAAATACTAGTTATTTTCATGCTTGTATCAACAATAAGAGAAGAAGAAACCAAATTCATGGTGTGTGGATAGATGGGGTTTGGTGTGAACAAGATCCTATTATTAGAAAAAGGGATAACCTCCTACTTTAAAAGGTTATTTTCCTGCAACCAATTTGTGAGGCCGAGACTGGATGGAGTGCATTTTAACCAGTTGAATTCTTCTCAAGTGATGTATCTGGATTCCGGAATTTTGGAGGAGGATATTAGAGAAGCGGTTTGGAGTTGTGCTAGTGACAAGAGTTCGGGGCCTGATGGATTTAATTTCAAATTCTTCCAGGAGTTTTGGGGTTTGATTAAAAAGGATATCATCCTTTTTGTTCAGGAATTCCAGTTGAGTGGTAGGATTCCGAAGAATAAAAACCCTAATAAGATTCAAGATTTTAGACCGATATCTCTTGTGGGGTCTTTGTATAAGATTCTTGCAAAAATCTTGGTAGGAAGGCTTAAGGGAGTTATCAGTTCTCTAATCTCCCTTACTCAGTCAGCTTTTATCCATGATAGGAGTATTCTGGATGCTACGGTTGTGATTAACGAAATCATTCATTCGGCTAAGAAGGATAAGGATGGTTGTTTGTTGTTCAAGATTTATTTTGAGAAGGCTTATGATTCTGTTGACTGGAGTTTCCTAGATTATATGATTTCTAGGTTTGGTTTCTCCTATAAGTGGAGGAAGTGGATAAAAGGTTGTCTCTCTTCGACTTCGATGTCTGTGTTGGTAAATGGGAGCCCAACAGAGTTTTTCTCTGTTTCGAGAGGCATTCGTCAAGGGGATCCTGTGGCACCCTTCTTATTCCTTATGGTGGAGGAAGGTCTCACATGTTTGATGTGCAATGCTAGAAGTGCTGGGTTATTTGAGGGTTACAAAATTGGTAGTTGTGGAGTGGAGGTGTGTGATCTTCAGTTTGTTGATGACACTATTCTTGTTTGTAAGCCTAATGTCAAAAATCTTTGGTGTATCAAATCCATTCTCAGGTGCTTTGAACTAATTTCTGGATTAAAAGTGAACTCTCACAAGAGTTCTTTGTTTGGCATTTCGGTTTCAGATTCTTTTCTTACTGGTGCAACTAATTTCCTATTGTGTAACCTTGGGTCCTTTCCATTTCTGTACTTGGGATTTCCAGTTGGGGCTAATCCAATGAGGCTTTCTACTTGGCAGAATTTGATTGAGGTGGTGTCAAAGAGGCTTGCCTCATGGAAGTGCAAGCATATTTCCTTTCGAGGAAGGCTTATTCTCATCAATTCGGTGTTGTCAAACATTCCTACATACATGTTGTCCCTTTACAAAGCTCCTAAGAAGGTCTTGGCAAAAATTGTTTCTTTGCAGAGAAATTTCCTTTGGGGTAACAAGGATGGTAATAGAGGTATTGCTTGGGTTGCTTGGGATGATGTTTGTAAGCCTAAGGAGTTAGGAGGTTTAGGTGTGTGAAATCTCTTGGTGTTTAATGATTCCTTGTTGGGGAAATGGAAATGGCGGAGAATTATTGACAATGAGGCGTTTTGGGTGAAGGTAATTAATTCCAAGTATGGTACTGATTTGTTTTGTTGTACTCCTAATTTCACGTCCAGATGGTGGAAGAATCTCGGAAAAGTGGGCTCTCTTAACGGGGTTAATGGTGGCTGGTTTAATGAGAATGTGTGGAAGGAAATCCGTGATGGTAACCAAACATTGTTTTGGCTTGATACTTGGGTGGGTCAGCAGAGTCTCAATGAAGTTTTTCCGCGACTTTTTTCTCTTGCTGTGGATAAAAGGCCATTGGTGGCTCAGAATGGTTTCTGGTCGAATGAGGTTTGGTCTTGGGAGATGATTCAGTGGAGAAGGAATTTATTTGGCAGACAAGAGTCCTTGGCAAGAAATCTGCTTGAATTGATTCATCATCATGCTTGTAGGAAGGATGTTTCAGATTCTTGGAGATGGGGGTTAGACACATCAGGATCCTATGTGGTTAAAACCACATACTTAGCTCAGGTGATTCATAACAACTCTACTTTAGATAATGTATTTAAAAAGTGTTGGATTAGTTGTGTGCCTTCTTCTATTTGTTGTTTTGCTTGGAAACTTGTTAGACAAAGGATTCCAACCAAGGATGAGTTGTTTAAAAGGAACATCATTTGTGGGATTGGTGACATGATTTGTGTTTTATGCAAGAATCAAGTAGAATCTGAGGATCATTTATTTATCTCTTGTGACTTCACTATGAGTGTTTGGCATGGCTTCTACTCTTGGCTCCAAACTCCGGTTAATATTCCTGCATCAATAGTAGATTTGTTCATTCTTCATGATTCTTTTGTGTCTGGTAAAGGATTAAATCTTTGGAGAATGTTGTGGTTTGCGGTGGTGTGGTCAATTTGGTTAATGAGGAATGAAGCAGTTTTCTCAGGAAAGGACCCGAGCTATGTTCATATTATGGATTTGGTCCAGAATAGATCGTGGGTTTGGTTTTCATCATATGTAAATTCTTCTTCTATTTTGTTTGCTAATTGGTACATTGACCCCAAAAATTGTATCAATTTAGCTAGTAAAAAGATTTCTCTTTGATCTTTCTCTTGTATTAGGTGTGCACCCATTGTGCTCATTTTAATGCAATTTTCCTTATAAAAAAAAATCTACACCTCTATAAAGTTAACACCTAATATTCTTTCTTATATTCTTGCACACCCTCTCTACACACAACCTTCAAATGCTAACTTAAATGTGAGAATGTCCTTTCAGGTATTCATCCATGGGCTCCTATCAACCAGCCAACATTCAAACGATCCTTTGTCCGGATCCCAATTTTCCAGCCCACCAACCCCCATTCCTAAACAACAATAAGTGATTACAACAATTACATGTTGACTCGTACACCATCATCCTCCACCATATATAAAATATATGATAAGTGGCTGGGATTAATGTATATGCAGTCAGTATTGACTGTCGTCATAATACAAAAAAAAGGAAAAATATATATGTGTTGGTAGTTGAAGCATCAACCTCCACCACACATATATATATATATATATAACACCATATATAAAATATCCGATCAATCCTCAGTGGGATTTGTTCAATGTATGGTTTTTTCTTACATTTTTCTTGGCGTTTATAAAACTGAGAAAATAATATATACACTGAAAATATAATAGTTTTTTATATTATTAGAGTATCATTTATATATTTATATATTAATAATCATTAAATCTTAAATAAAAATGATATGCATAAATATAAAATAATATATTGAATACGTAGAAATATTTCACAATAAACTAAAAAGAGAACCTACCAATTTAAATAAAGACAAGCAAAGAGAAGTAGATAACATAAATGAATGGGACCAGTGACAATGGATGAAGTAGATAACACAAGTGAATATATATAATTTGATATCTGCTTGAGTGACTCCTCTCCAGAAAAGTGATTGTTAAAAGAAAGCAAAAAAACAAGATATAATGATATTATATACTTTTATTTATATTTTTGTAATGATTTTTTTATTTATAATGACATTTTTATCCATAAAAATAAAAGTAAAAATATTGATTCCCTTCTTGTATCATACAGTGGATGATCAGTTGTTTATGGCTGCTGCACAAGTGACAGTGACAATTGATGGGTTATCGAACTGTGTGAAAGTTGGGTTATTACATTCTCAAAACAATTGTAATTGAATCCTTCAATTTTAAATTTATTTACAGTTGAACCCTGGATTTTTCATTTGTTTACATCACTTCTTAAACTTTATAATTACTTATAAATAGAGTCTTGGTATAAGGTTCTGTTATCACAGCTAAATATATGTTAAAAAGTTTAAATGACTGATTCTTTTTTTTTCATACTTTCAATTTAAAGATTTTTTACTGCAATTCTATAAATTGAAGTTAATACATAAAGGAAATTATTATTTATTAACATGATGAACATCTTTTTTAGTTAGGTTATATTAGTCTTGCTTACCAAAAGATTTGGAAAAAAAATAATACAATATTTTGTTAGGATAGACCATTTATCATTGTTTAACACAAATCCCACCACTCCATGAAGAAAGGAAAAGAGAGCAAAATAAGGAGGAATATGTTTTGTCTTGGGGATAGTTACAAAATTGAGCTTGAAGATTAACCAATTACACAACCACCACCACTCTCTATAACTCAATTAAAAAACAAATTTTATTCAAATATATCTTAATAAATAATAACTATAATATAACATATGTACACTATAAAGATTTATATACAATCAATGTATCATTCATTCATTTATATAATGACAATATACATAACTACAACTGAGTTTAAAAACCTAAATTATTTTACTCTCAAAATGATGACGTTTTTTATATTTTTTTTAAAACTAATTGAACTCATTCAATCAAACCGGTCTAACCGGCCAAATCATTGATTTTTGTTCAAATTGACCAAGTCAAATCGGTTCATATCAGTTTTAGTGTATAACTAGTTAAAAAGGTGATTTAGACCTATTTGATGCTCAGTTCAATATAACACCAATCCGAGCGAGTTTCATAACTATACTATTCATATCAAATTTTCATTTTCTCTTTTTTTTTATTTGAGTTTTTTTAGTGATCAAAAGTTGAGATAATGATCTGCTATCCCAAACTTTGTCCCAAACCTTGTCCTAGACCAATTATATTATGCCACATCAGTCAAAAAAAATTAAATATTCATAACTTTATCAGTTTTGCTTCATTGTGATAGGCCAGGGACGTGATTGGGGACATGGTTGGGGACAGCAGATCCCCTTCCCAGAAGTTGTGGTGAATGCAAACTTCAATTTGATCACAATTAAATATTTGCCCTTTGTAGTGATGTTTTAGTCTTTTAGGCTTGAGACAAATATATTAACATTGTAGCATCACATATTGAATCACAATCTCTAAGAAACTCTATAGTCCGATTACCACCAATAACATTAGATGATATCAAGCAATTTGCAATAAAGGAAATGCGTGAAATAGAATGAATAACAATAAATGATTTCCATATAGTTGAAATAAAATGATTTTTAGATAGCTATGGTATACAACACACATTGACCTGGTAATAGTAAAGTTCCATATAAAAATGAAATTTATCAATAAGTTTGCATGGGAACAAACCACTAAGTATTCATGCTAGAAAAAGAGCTGATAATGACCAACTTTAATTGATTTCTTAATTAACAAAGTTGGTCCACCATTCCTAATTTATTTTGCTACAGTTCTCTAATTCGTTATTTATGATTTGTCTTATATTTTTGTTCTTTAACTGCTATGTGAATAATTGTAAGTGTCTAGTCAAGGAAGAAGACATTGCATTTAAGAAATGGTTTTCATTTCTAAAGTATTGGCTTGGGACCACTACTACACCAAATTGAAAACAAAGAGATCTTGCTATGAAAGTTTTCTATTAGAATATCAAGGAAAACTCATTTAAATAATCTAGAGCATAGCATGGCATACCAAATTTGTATATAGTAAATGATGGGCAAAGATATTGGATTGACCAAATTTGAGGACTAGGGAGGAAAGTGCATATAATGATATAAATAAACGAAAGCAACAAAAGAATAGATATTGGATTGTGTTTTGACAAGTTTAAAATAAACTTTAAAATATTTTTGATTGAGATAAAAAACTTTGATCATAAACAGTTTATATAATTGACACGTACATTTTTTATAAGAATTTTTGAAGGATTATTTCGCGAGATAATAAAGATATTTAAATCAAGTTTGAGAAAATAACTTGATGATAGTATAGAATCGAAACCCCTACATTAAAATCGATTTATATAAAGTTAAATAGAAAGGAGTTTGAAGATAGAGAATTGGAAAATGTATTTATACTTATTCACCTAAAATCGTAGGCAACTTCTAGTTTATTGGGAGTACAAAAATTTCACTATAATCCAACATCGATTATAATAGTTGGTATTATTTGTGTATATAGTCTCTCTACGTTCAACAATTCAATTATTGTTTACACACTTAGTATCTTTAGTCTTAATACTAAATAATAGTTTGTGCTAAAAACAAGTTTTAGGACTTTGCAAGTAATTCAATGCCACTCCAAGAATGGAATAAATATGAACAGAAAATACTTTGAATTTAATAACAAATAATTACAATTTTTCAATAAGTTTGGTGCTATTAAATAAAACATGAACATAACGTTTGTGTTGGTGCAACAGAAGCAGTCATTGTGCAGCGTTGGTCACAAGCAATCAAATCAATTGCATAGAATAAATAGAAGAAGAGAAACAAGAGAATTTGGTAACGAGGATGATCGGTTATGCCTACGTCCCTGGAAGCGTTGAACGGCTAACAATATATTATTAGAGAATAAAGATTACAAACCCTAACACATCCATGAGTCCAATTACACATGAGGTGTTTCTATTTGGTGTTTATATCTGATGCACATTACAACAAGAGACTTGAGTCCAATATATAACATTGATATTCTACTCTATTATAATACGAGACAACATGAAACTTCATATAATAACATATTTAAAACGTTCCTAACAATCTCCATCTTGATTGAAATGGACAATTATCTTGCTCCTAAAGAAATATACACATTGTTCAAAGCCTAATTTTCTTTAACAACTTCTTCACATAAGAGTTTGCTCCCCTATAATATAAACCTTCTGAGTTTTATCCCCACAAGAGAAGTGCATGTAATATATGAGTTTTATCAACTAGATAATTCTTTCTGATTTTTATTCAAATCACTTCTTCAGAAATTTATTTTATTCTTTATTGATTCAACCAGGTTGATCCTTCATTCTTCTCTAGTTGACAATTTTAGTTCTTCAAGTTAAGGGTGTACTTTTATTATGTTATGACATGTTATGGTTAAGAGTGTACTTTTGTGAACGACATGTTACGGTTAATGGCAGTGGGAGACACTTCAAAACACTCATAGAATATAATGTGTTGAAGGTTTGGAGTTCGAGGAAGGGGAGACAATTGTTTTTTTAAATTTTCAAAAATGTCAACTTATAAAAGAGATAACATATCTAAAATAAATTTTGTTAGTCAATTTAAAGATAATTTGTTATCCTATTTAGAGATCCTTATAAGAAAATACATTATTAAATGAGCATATATGTCATACGATACTTAGATAGGCCACACACATTCCTTATAATACAGGGACGATGATACTTGTGTGAGGGTGTGCAAATGCACACACGAGATTTTTATGAAAAAAATGTCAATAGCATTTATAATTTTATAAGCCTCAAATTTTTTTGTATACAAAATGATATAGTTCATGAAAAATAAATAAGCATTATCATGTTGACTTATTTTATAATATTGAGATATGCAATTTAAGGAAGTCCATAATCATTACTTTGAGATAAATACTCAACTATTTCTTTGTATGTTTTATTTGAATCTAACTCATTTCTTCTCTAGTTTTGATATAACAAAACTTATTGAATTTGCAAAGTTTTATTTACGTGATTTGTTCAACTGACTTATTGATGTTTGATAATTAACTTCAGACTTACAGCACTGATATACATAATAATATTACATTTTCCTCTTTGAAAGGAATTAATAATCTTTTAGATAAGTTAGTTGAAATTGGAAGACACATTGTTTATCTATTAATTTATCTTCTTTTAAAGTTAGCAATACAACTATAGAAAAATATTTCAACTATGAAAATTGTGAAAAATATATTATATAATCAAATGAGATACACACAGATGAATGACTGTATAATAACTTATATTTAACGAAAAATATTCAACAATATTGACAATGAATAACGATTTCAAAATGTTAAATTACATAAAGATCAATTATAAAATATTTATTAAAATTTTGTAATTTTGATATTAATATTTTCATTTTTTTATAATTGATTATATTTATTAGTTAAATATATTGCACACACATACTACTAAATGTTATATATGCCAAATTTATTTAATGCAAAACCTAATATGACTTGTTTTCCCCCTAATACTTGTCATAAATATCCATCTTAACGAAACATTAATGTCATTTTGAAGATTTCCTTGTTAACAAAACCTTCATTCTTCTAATAAAAGTAAACTATAGTTGAAGAATGCCACAAATAATATTTATGTAACATTATTGAAATGAAATTGATGATTACAAAACGATAACTTGATCATTAATGGGTTCAATGAATGATTAGAGAAATATGTATTTATAAATTACTCTCTATCAAGATTTTTACACCAATAATATAATCAAACTCACCACCCCAAAAACTTAGTCAATTTGCTCAACATTCATTCACCTACGTGTACATGCCTCACACACAATTTCTCTTGTAATTTCTTATAAGTATTGTCGGAGAACAAATGCGTACCACAATGCATTAAATGTGGGATAGTTATTTTTTATAAGAATTTTTGCTTTTAATGATTCCCAAACATATACTTGGCAATGTTTCTTTTCAGTAGTTGAGAACAATGCGCATGCAAAAAAGGAAAAAAAAAAGTTTACAATATAACACTTTTATCTTTTAGATAAGTGAGGATCCATTTATTCTTCATCATAGCCATTAATTTTAGGGAAATTCAATAATTTAGATCTACCTACTAATTCAAACAATTAAATTTCCGTAGAATTTGTAGCTAAAATGATGAATAAATTTAAATATAAAAATATTATAAAGATATACTATAAATATACTTTTATTCTTAAATATAAAAATAAATTCAATAACTTATATTCTTCTATATCTCCTATATGATTGTTTTCCTCCGTACCATGCTAAAAAATCTCATATATATTATATATTTATGAGATAATAACTCTACATGGATAGCCAAACCAAAAAAACTAATTCTACAAAACCCAAATTTTTTCATAATCAATAAAGTATTGGTCTAATCGTGTAAATGTACACTAAATCTCTTGAAAAACTTAAAAAATAAGTAATTCAAATCTAAAAAACGACATTGGTTAGAAAAGATAAGCTCAAACTAATGATATACTTGATAATACCATTGTGATAAAAGAATAATGTATCTCATTGTCTCATTGTATCAGGAGATAACTTATCTCTTCTAGCCAATAAAAATGTGACATGTGTACTATTTTGTTTATTTTTAAAATTATTTTTATAGAAAATGATCACATGTGATAATGATATATTCCCTTAAGTGACACCTCACCAATGCAATTCACATTTTCCCCTTTTCCTTCTGTTTGGATTCCCTATAACTAGGAACTAGGAAAAGGTTGTTACTACTTTGAAATAAATCCAACCAAAAACCAAAACCCATCATTATTACTATTTTCATAAAAAAAACCAGAACATGGACTCTGGCACCCGAGGAGGAGGCGGCGCCACCGTGGAAAACGGCGGAGGAAGGGAAGAGTGGAAACTAGACGTGAAAGAGTTTCAACTGCCACGTCAAACTCAGCATGATCATAATCATCATCGTTCTTCCCCTTTTCGTCTTCGAAAGCACAGTGAGACTGTCATTCTTCACTCTTTTTTTTTTTTTTTTGTTTTAATTTTGTTCTCTTCTGAGTCTAAAGTTTCTGTTTTTGTGTAATGGGTCTCTTGTCTCTTTCTTTTTTAGCGTTAATGTGCAAAACCTTCGGTATATGCCATTATTTCACTGACAATGTTCTGTGCATATCCGAAACACAATTCTCTTATTTTAAAAGAAAATCGCAAACCCGTTCTTACTTACCGATTCATGGTTCTTCTGTGAATCGGTAGAGAATGGTTCATGGTTTAAATAAAGCATGAATTTAAACTGATAAATAAAGCATGAATTTAAACCCGTTCTTACTTACCGATTCATGGTTCTTCTATGATAGTATGGTTCATGGGGTAAATAAAGCATGAATTTAAACTGTTGTTATAATATTCAATTCCATGAATTTCACATCATTCTTATTTCTTGATCCATTTTATGCAATTTTCTGTGGAATTATTTAACAATCATTCTTATTTTTTTGATCCATTTTACACAAATTTCTGTGGTATTGCTTTAAAGTTTAAAGCAACCTAACTATAATTGTAACCACAATTTAAATACTTGCATGCCTTTTCAGTTTTCACTCTAAAATGGGTTCAAAATATTATTGTTCTTTAATGAAAGTATATAAGTATATACAAGATCATACTAATTATTATTTTAAGAAATAAGGATGATTAAAAAGAGTGATCTTATTTGAATGTGATAAATGTCCATCAACTTTTAATCAACCATTTATGTTTTTTGGACCCACTCGAATCTGTGTCACTTCCCATATTTAATAAACTACATAACAACATTTTTAGTTTGGTTTAACGTGTTGAATTGCCTAAACCAATCAAGTAGCCTATTCTTTAATCTCTGAAGTTTAAGCTTTTGTATGATGGGTCTGTTTTGCTATATCTTTTTACAAGAACTTGTCAGGTAATTTTCATCATTCTTTTCAAATTATATTTATTTTGTTACTAAAATATTTTTATGATAATTAATTGATTAAGAAGGAAATATAAACAAGTATAATTAACTCATCTCAATTTTGGAAAAAGTATAGAACTGGTTAGTACATTTAAGAGTAAATATGTTTTTCGACCTTACTATTCTTGTTCTTCAAAAAATTGAAAACCTCAAAATGGTTCCCAAAAATTTCAAATAGGTCAAAATTTGTTTTTTGTCATGTTTTACAATACCTGTTGAGAACAAATTTGATCATAAAAAGACAAATTTGACTCATATTTAAAAAAATTTGGCACCATTTGAGGTTTTTCAATTTCTAAGGGACTAAACTTGTAAGGTCAAAAAACATATGGAATGAAATAAGTATTTACTCTAAATTTAACTAATTTTCTTACTTCTGATAAAACTACACAAAATGATTTTATAAAATAACATAGGAGTTATAGGAGTTAGTAAGTTTAAATTATCAACCTTGTATAATGGGTCTGTTTGGGCGGTGATCCATTAAACTATGCATTATTAGAAGTCAGTGCAGTAGTTAAATTAGTCTATTTTGTTTTTTATATTTCTGTGATGTTGTGAACTTTGTAATTTTGTGTGATGGAAGTGGTTTTCAATTTTTATCATGGTTGTTGCTGTCATGCTAGTGCTTATTTTTATAAACTTTTTGACAATTAGTAATTTGATTTTTTTACTTATCAAAAGTAGGTGATGATTGATACATATTGCCAAGGATCATGCTTTTTTCTATTTTTAATGTAGTTTCTATTCTTGAATATCCTCCACCACTCATCATATTCATATAATAAATGCCTCTTTTTTGATACCTTGTTCTTGATAAGGTACAAAAGTGGAGCATAATTGCTTTTAGTATCAGTCTTTTAGACCTTTTAATTTCTTTTGTTACAAGTTAAGAAAGATCATTAGCTTTTAGTGCTTAACAAAAGTTGATGGTGTTTAGTTATTTGTCAAATTATGTATACATTTGAACTATTCTCATCCTATTGGTTATTTGAAAATTTTACATTGCTGGTTATTAGCTAGAAGTATTCAGGAAAGATAAGAACAATTACAAAAATTCAGCATTGAAATCTATCTTGAGCATGTTCTTGTTTAATGGCATACATGTAATAAGGACACAGAAGATTTTCTTTGGATGGGCTAAAGAAAAACCATATTTTTTATTTATAAAGGGTTAAAGAATCTATATTTTCCCAAAAATAATGAAAATATGTGTTTTTAAGAAATGTTGGATTAGTCATAAGTCATAACTACTAAATTCTTCATTGTGATTGATTTTCAATTATCATTCAAGTAATATAAATGAATTGCATATGATGTATCAACTGTGTACACGTATGCATCTTTATATTATCAGTGTATAGATATTACACTCTAGCATATAGAGTAAAAGATGTATGCACCGAGAATATAAGAGTTTTTTATATTGTCATTGCGTCATCTACCGTTTATTTTCAATCATAATTGACTTTTAGATAAAAGTAATACAAATGAATAGTGAATGATACATTAACTTAAATATAAATCTTTACACGGCATAGATATTACACTACCATATAACACATGTGCCAAGATATTTTTTTATGCTTTTCACCTCATCAAACTTTATGCATATTTTCTGAAGTGGTTTGGTTTGTTCTTAGGAAGTTTGTAATCATGTTTTGGCATGTGACATTACCTTATATTACTATTTACTCACTATTTGGTGCATATTTATATATGCCCAAAATTTTATTTTAGAGAAGCAACGAAAAGTAGCAGAATATTACAAGAAACAAGAGAGGCTCCTTGAAGGTTTTACTGAGATGGAGACTATGGCTGAAACTGGTTTATTCCCAGGAAGTCTCACTGAGGTTCATTGTTCTATCATCTTGATTTTACTTATATTTTCTCAAAGACCATTATTCACAAAAAAGACATTATAGTACTAAATAAATGTGCATTATGTTATGTTTCTCAGGATGAAATGAAGCAACTAGCAAAAAGTGAAAGAATGGCAGTATATGTGTCAAATGCATGTAACTTGGTGCTGTTTGGAGCAAAAGTTTATGCCTCAATTGAAAGCAGATCATTAGCAGTTATTGCATCAACCCTTGATTCTCTCTTGGATCTCTTGTCTGGGTTCATATTGTGGTTTACTGCAAATGCAATGAAAACACCAAACCTATATCACTATCCAATTGGAAAGAAACGCATGCAACCAGTGGTAAGATTTAATTTAAACTCTATGGTGACGAATTCCTAAATACATTTAGTAATATGCTAGTATTTATCAATGATGGGTCGACTACATGAATCGAACGATATTATAATGCTTCATCGTGAATGAGGTTCATTAACAAAGCATTGATGCTCTATCAATTACATGGTAATTCACTGCTAAATTTGATTCTTAAACTCTTACAAGCTTACAATCTTAGGTTAATTCATAGGTCTACTATTTTAAGAGCATATATTTATACATTGATATGGCTTCAAAATATAATTTTTTTGGTGTGTTCTTGGATAGTTAGGTTGAATTTGTAATATAATTTTATGTAGCTACAGAATAGTGTGTGTCAATCATATAATAGATGGGGTCAAAATATTGAATTATGCTCATACTTTATTACTTTACTTTGTTTTGCACATGAATTTATAACATTTAATATTATTTTTTGTATGTCCTTAAACTTAGAGTGAAAATGGTAGTATTTTCCTAGTTGGTTACTTCAGATATTTTCAAAATAACCATTACATGGATACTTAATTTGGATACATACTAACCCAACTTCATATGCAGGGTATCATAGTTTTCGCATCAGTGATGGCAACCTTGGGGCTGCAGATTTTGATTGAGTCCGGCAGAGAAATTATTTCCAAAGTATTTGATATAAACTTTCTATTGCTCTTACTTGTTAAAAGATCCCAAAGATTTTTTGATACTTATTTTTAATCTCTAACATATCACGTTTCTTGTAGTCCAAGCCTGAAGTGGATCCAGTAAAAGTGAACTGGATGATTGGGATTATGGTGTTTGTGACAATAGTGAAGTTCGTTCTTATGGTTTATTGTAGAAGATTTAAGAATGAAATTGTCAGAGCTTATGCACAAGATCACTTTTTTGATGTCATTACTAATTCAGTTGGATTAGCTGCTGCTGTTCTAGCTGTTAAGTTTGCTTGGTGGATTGATCCAACAGGAGCTATTATTGTAAGTTCATTATTACTTATTTTCTTCCCATTTCACTTGATTTTCGGATTAGGCTCAGATGTTCCAACAAAAGTATTATAAAAAATAAAGGAAAATCAGCATGCAATCACACTTATATCCATTGTTTTAAAATGAGGTTATGGTCGCGGTTGCGATGCGAATTGCAGTCGCTGCAGTGTGAATTATTTTGTGAGTAAAAAATATTTTTGAAAACAATGTGGTTTGATGCGGCCAGATACGATGTCGTTGTAGCTTGATGCGGCCCAAATGCGATCCAATATGATTGCGTTGCAGTCTAATGCAGCCACATCATTGTGATTCGTTGTCACACTGCAATAGCAATGTGATGCGGTTGCGATAGGCGGCAGCCACCACAATATTGCGGCCGCATCAAGTGATGTAGTCTGCAATTTGAATAACTACTCGTGTCCATTTATTTACAGTAAGAAGACAATTTTACTCTTTAAATCTAAAAGGAAAAACAACACTCTGTACATCCTCACTCAGATTTTACCTATATGAATAAATCTTTGTATTTATCTCTTTCCTCCTTCTCTTCAGTGTTACATGACAAGACAAAGCACATGCTAGAACCTATTCTGTTCTTTTAACTTTCGTGCTTTGATTGATCTACTAATGACTCTATCTTAAATGTGTAATGTAATGCAGATTGCATTGTATACAATTAATACATGGGCAAAGACAGTGATAGAAAATGTTTGGTCTCTCATTGGAAGAACAGCACCACCTGATTTTCTGGCTAAGTTAACTTACCTTATATGGAATCATCATGAACAGATTAAGCACATAGATACAGTTAGAGCATACACTTTTGGTGCATATTACTTTGTGGAAGTTGATATTGTCTTACCAGAGGACATGCGTCTCAATGAAGCACACAATATTGGTGAGACCCTTCAAGAGAAGCTAGAACAACTACCAGAAGTTGAAAGGGCCTTTGTGCATATAGATTTTGAATTCACTCACAGGCCTGAACATAAGACTATGGTATGATAATGCTGCATGAAAAAGCTGAAGGAGAATAATGGTGGCACTGTGGTGTTTCTATTTATTTCTGGTGATTCTATTGTTTATTTTGTTTCATTTAAACCAAGTATCAGACATTTTTTCGCTTTATGATGTTTGCACCAAAAATCTTACCATTTCCGAAGTAATTAGAGTTACATCTATTTTTCCATTTCAATTAAAGAGTTTTTATGTGTTTCCATACCCTCTGGAGACCCTGAAAATGGATAAATTTCTTAGGAACACATCCATGGTTAGTGATCATAAAGATAATGGTTATAATGATGGTGTGTTTGGAATGCCTTGACTAACATTATATAATTGAAAAAATTAGAGGATAAATTGTTTGGGAAAAAAGAGTAAGGGGGTGAAAGTTGATGGATGAAAAACATATTTGAAGTTTTTATATTTGTCATCATAGATTAATATGAGTAGATCTCAGCAAAATATTAATCTAGTAGACACAGCTTTCATATACATCCCAATTGAAAGAAGACATGTATAAGCACAACATAGTGCAGACAGGTGGGGGCTTGTTGCCCATGGATTTTGTTCAGTTTTCACATTTTTTTGTGGGCCTTTTTTTCGAATATGTATTTTCACCTTATGTTAATTGTATGGTTGTTCTCTAAAAACTATAGATAATGATCAAAGTTCTCTCGTATATATGTATAAACTTTATATTAAAAGTCCAAAGATCTATGAATTTTTAGAAATCATTTAATACTATAACATGTATTGTTGTGAAAAAATTCTACCATGTCAATGTCAATCAATATGAGAAGATTAAACTGAGATGCAAATTTCAATGTTTTATTGTTAATGTTGTTAGTCATTTACGTTTGAAAAATTCTCTATTATCTCAGAATTAAGTACACCATTAACAATACGAGAAAAGTGATTGCATATTATTTGCTTTATCGAGTTATCATCTTATCTTAACTATTTTGGTGTGGCTACTATAAAAAGATTATATTGAATTTTTTTATAGAAAACATGATTATTTATATTAAAAAGAACAAATGACTACACTTTAGATGAATGTACATTTTCTTTTAACGTTTTTAATGGCTAATATTAATATTTAAAATTAATATATATATTTCTTTATTTTTTACTCAATTAATCTTTATTATAAATTATAGTTAAATATTGTTATCCGTGAAGTGAAATGTGTATAAGTCATATTAATGGTTATCAAAATATTGTTGTTCCACATTACAATGCTCACTACAATGCCCCGTTGAACTTTTACATCAAAATCGTTTCCTTTTCCCACACTACAATGCCCACTCAAAAATAAACAAGGAGTTAGTGACATAAATCCTCTACTTGTATTGAGCTGCATTAGATCTTAATGTATATTTTACAAAACCAATGTTCAATATCTAAGAGTAACGCTCATTAGAATAGATAATTACTCATTATGAAGGTGATTAATAATTCCTTACCCATAAGTTTGAAGATACAAATTGTTAACAAGAAACAAAGAATTCATCTTATAATGTAAAGTATTGATTGATCCCAATTAGCATACAATACCAAAGATCACTTGAACACTTACGAACAAAATTTAATAAAGCAACCATACACTTTGACATGATTAATTTCTTACTCATATTGATTTGCTTGACATCCAAGAATGCTCATCAACAACACTAGTGATTAGATAGCCTGACTAACACCTTTCATAAATAATAAAACTGTAATTTAATAATCAATCTTAAATTTATGAATTTACCACAAAAACAAATTTTATTTTCTTTTGCTCTTCAATTTATATTACCCATATCAATGGGCTGCAACAGAAATAAGAAAGGCCCAAAATCCGTATCTCCTATCCACATGGGTTCTACCAACAAATCTAATAACCGTTGATTCGTTCAGCCGCTATAACAAATTAGGGTTTCTCTGTGTAGTATTTAAATCCTCTTTTTCTCTTCTGAATCCACTCATCTTTTGTTTTTATATCACCTCATCTATCCATTTGTTCTTTTCATGATTCCCTTCTAAATCCTTTCTATTTCTCTTGTTTTGATTTGTTAGTGTTTGAATTTTAAGGCCGTGACGATGAATTTATATACCATCAAACTATGAAAGCTTATATAACAGAGCTTGTTGATGCCATCTATAATCTGAGCCTGTATTTATTTAATATTTGTTTATGATGATTTATTGGATTATTTCTGTGTTGGATTTGAAGAAAAGGCAACAAATTAGAGTCTCTGATTCACCTAATCGATGGTGCATTCAGTGCTGTACGTTGCCGATAATAATTTGGATCTGAGATTCTGGCATTGCTCTTGATTTTACTCAGGCTTATGCATTCAGATGTTCCTATATTTTTTATTATTCTTTTCTTCAATCTTTTATTTTTTTATATTTAGGGTTAAAATTGAAACGTTTTTATCGTTGTTTTAATCTGATTATTATTTCATTTTGTTCCTTTGAAAATAGGTTAGGGTGTTTGGATTTAATTCATTTGCACGCTGATATCGTTAAAATTGGTTTGGTACGTTATGTAAGAAATTCAACTATAACTAGGCTCTAGTTGTCAATAAAGTTAAGATGTTTTTCATGAATCCTTTGATAAAGAACATCTAAATAATTTTATTGAAATATATGTTGAAACACGGAAATTTTTGATGAGTGGTTGTAGTGTATTTTCTCCAATTTTGAAAATCGTATAGTATTTATTTGTATCCACATGATAAGCTTAATTTCAGCATAACATCAAAAGCAAAATCTTTCTTTGGATAGATGTGATAAAAGCTCAACAATATTTCTCGATAAAAGTGTCATATTTAATATAATTCTAACGTGATTACAAATATATTCAATCCTATAATCAATATTTTTTTACCAATCAGAGATGCAACTCGGATCTTTAAGCCCTGACCGAAATTGTATTGGACTTAGACACTTAGGAAGATAAATATATATTAATGGTTATCAGAATTAACTATTTTGACCACTTAGCATTAATGTGTTTCTTGGATTAGAAGATGCTCTAAAATCATCTGAGACATATAATAGATGATTATGGATAATAATTGATATCCTCAAAGTATTTACAAGAAGGACTTAGGTACTTAGACTAAGTTATTTCTAAGAACTTTTAATTAAGTAACAACTCTGTCTTCATGAAGTATGTTAATTTTAAGCCACAAGGGCTATGAGAGACAATGTTCCGTGACGATAACCTTACTCGTTATCTGGTATATTCTCTATTTAGAGAAATCATTGATCTCTGATCAAACTAATTTTGTTGGGTTTGGACTCCCATCCTATGTAAAGAAAGACTGAATTTGGTAAAACTCGTATGTCCCATTTAATCTCATCTAAGTGAGAGAGAAGTTGAAAGAATTCAACCTGCAAGAAATCATAGCTGAGTGGTTGGTTCGGTGAGAAGTCATCCGAGCGGTAGAAAACGAGCCAAAATAGTGGTTGTTTTTTCTGGTTTTGCTGCAATTGTGTTCTCATTTTCAAGCTTGTTGCTCTATTATATGTTGGATTGTTGAGCTGTTTTGTGCTGTATTTTGGAGACATTCTTGTATTCCTATTTTGAACATAGTGGAGCTTGATTGACTGGATTATGCCCGTGATTTTTACTTCTCACATAGAGAATGTTTTCCACGTTAAAATTCTGGTGTCCTGTGTGTGTTCTTAGTTACTGCATTATTTGTTATTGCTCCTCATAGATTCTCGTAAGTTGAAGAAATTATTATCTGCTGCAATAAACTTTGTTAGAGATTTTCTTGTTTGAATAACACTAACTATCACTTTAGAAAGGAAAAATGAAAGATTCAACATCAAAAAGTTTGTGGTTTCATTTGGCAATATGTAGAAGACAATGTCTACAATTACATTGTTAATGAGGAAAATGCAAAATCTTTATGGAAGAAAATTGAATCATTGTATACTTCAAAATTTGGGAATAATAAATTATACTTGTTGAATTCCTTGATGAATTTGAGGTACAAGGAGAGAGCTTCTATTTCAGATCACTTAGAATGATTTTCAATGGGTCCTTGATCAATTATCGGGAATGAGTATTAAGTTTGATGATGAAGTGTTGAGACTATGACTATTGAATACTCTTCCTGATTCTTGGGCAACATTTTGAGTTTCAATTACAAATTCAGCCCCTGATGATATTGCCTATTTGGAGAGTACAAAGGGAAGTATTGAGGATATGAGAAAGAAGGCGATACTTCATCTCATTCTGAGGTGTTTGTTACTGAAAATTGGTGGAGAAGTCATAGAAAGGAACCAAATGATAGAGAAAATGGAAGAAGTAAGTCCAAGTTCAGATACAAGAATGTGGAATGTCATTATTGTAAGTCACATACAGAAGAGTTGTTTTCAGTGGAAAAGATAGAACAAAGACAAGAAGGGCAAGCAAAACGAGAAGAATCATAGTAATGATGATCGTGTTACTACTGCCATTTGTGACGATCTTATTATTATTTGTGACTGTGATTCGGTTAATCTTTTATCAAATGAGAGTATGTGTATAATTGATAGTGTTGATACACTGCATGTTACACCAAGGAAGAAGTTCTTCACATCTTACACTTATGGTGATTTTGACGTGTTGAAGATGGGTAGTGATGGTGTGTCAAAGGTAGTTGGTATTGGTGATAGTTTTTTGCATACCAACATGTGAGTGTAGTTGTTGCTGAGATTAGTTAAGCATGTTTCAGATGTTCGTTTCAATTTGATCTCTGTGCTGATGCTTGATGATGTTGGTTATGATAATCACTTTGGTTCTGGAAAATGGAAACTCACCATAGGTAACTTGGTTGTGGCCTGATGGGAGAAAATTTCTAAACTGTATTAGACAAAAGCTTTGGTTGCTAAAGAAAGTGTCAATGTCATGAATATGGAAGCTTCTTTGTGGCACCGCAGACTCAGTCATATCAGTGAAAAAGAGTTGAATTGTTTAGCAAAAAAAGATGTACTTTTAGGATTGAAAAATGTAGAGTTGGAAAAATGTTCTCATTGCATGGCTGGTAAGGAGACTAGAATATCCTTTAAGAAGCAGCCCCCTCAAGGAAGTCAGAGTTGTTTGAATTGGTACATTCTGATGTTTGTGGTCCATTGAAGGTAAAGTCATTTGGTGGTGCACTTTACTTTGTTACTTTTATTGATGATTGTTCAAGGAAGCTTTAAGTCTATGCTTTGAAGACAAAGGACCAAGTGCTTGAAAAGTTCAAACAATTCCATGTTTTGGTTGAGACATCTGGCAAGAAGCTGAAATGCATTCGTACTGACAACGATGGTGAGTATTATGGACCTTTTGATATTTACTGCAAGCAGCAAAATATCATACATGAAAAGACTCTTCCTCAGACTCCTCAGCTTAATGGTTTAGCGTAGAGGATGAACAAAACTTTGGTTGAAAGAGTTAGGTGCATGCTTTCTGAAGCAAAATTACCTAAACATTTCTGGGTGAGTCTTTGTATACGACAGTGCATGTTATTAATCTTAGTCCTGCAGTTGCTCTGAACGCTGAGGTGCCAGACAAGATTTGGTTTGGCAAGAATGTCAGGTATGATCATTTGTGAGTCTTTTTTGCAAGACATTTGTGCATGTTCCAAATGATGAAAGGTCCAAGTTGGATGCGAAGACAAGACAATTCATCTTTATCGGTTATGGTGAAGATGAATTTGGCTACAAGTTGTATGATCTTGTTGAGAAAAAAGTTGTTATAAGTCGTGATGTGAAGTTCATGGAAGATCAAACCATTGAAGACATTGATAAGATGAAGAAGACTACAATCGAGGAAGATAGTAGATTGTCTGATATTGGTCCATTTTGGACGCCTATACATGATTTGGATACAGTTGAGAATAACATTCAAAATGGTGTTATGTTGGTGATCAACAACTTGGAGATGAGTTAGATTTTCTAATTGATATTGGTGAAGATGAACATGAGATATCACAAGATGAGAATCTTGGTGATGCTCTTGAACTACCTCAAGTTCAACTTCAGATGTCTAATAGGCAGAGGAAACCATCTATCACCACCCTTCTCATGACTATGTTATTGTGACAGATTGAGGAGAACCTGAATATTATCATAAGGCTATAGAGAATGAAGAAAAGAAGAAGTGGTTGGATGCAATGCAAGAGGAAATGAAGTTCTTACATGATAATCACACTTTTGATTTGGTGAAATTGCCAAAAGGGAAGAAGGTTTTCGAAAAAAGATGGATTTACAGGGAGAAGTAAGAAAGTAATTGTACATCTCCAAGGTATAAAGCAAGGTTGGTGGTTAAAGGTTTCAGACAGAGAAAATGTATTGATTTCAGTGAGATTTTTCTCGTGTGGTGAAGATGTCATCCATTAGAATAATACTAAGTTTGGATGTTACTCTTGATTTGGAGGTAGAACAAATGGATGTAAAAACTGATTTCCTTCATGGTGATTTGAAGGAAAAGATTTATATGAAACAACCTGATGGTTTTCTTGTTAAAGAGAAAGAAGACTATGTGTAGGCTGAGAAAAAGTCTATATGGTTTTGAAGCAGGCTCCACGACAATGGTACAAGAAGTTTGAGTCTGTTATGTGTGAGCAAGGCTACAAGAAGACTACTTCTGATCATTGTGTCTTCTTTAGAAAGCTTATTGATGGTGATTTCATCATCCTATTATTGTATGTTGATGGCATGCTTATTGTTGAGAAAAATATTACCATGATTGACAGGTTAGAGAAGCAATTAGGCATGTCATTTGCCATGAAAGACCTGGGAGCTGCTAAGTAGATTCTTGGTATAAGAATCATACGATATAGGCAAGAGAAGAAACTTTGGTTATCATAGGAACACTATATTAAGAGAGTGTTACAGAAGTTTTAGATGGAAAATGCTAAGGCAATAAGCACTCCTCTTGCTACTCATTTTAAGTTGAGTACTAAACAATATCCTTCAAATGAAGCTAAAAAATCAGATATGTCACAGATTCCTTATGCATCTATTGTGGGAAGTTTGATGTATGCAATGATGTATACAAGACCAGATATTACACATGTTGTTGGTATAATTTGTAGATTTCTCTAAAATTCAGGTAGAGAGCATTGAAATGTTGTAAAAAATGGTTTTTAAGGTATCATTGTGGTACTACTAGTTTGAGGCTTTATTTCGGAGGTGATAATCCTACTCTTGTGGGCTATACTGATGCTAATATGGCTGGAGACATTGATTTGAGTAAGTCCACTTCAAGTTACTTGATTAAGTTTGCAGGGGGAGCTGTAGCATGACAATCTAGGTTGCAAAAGTGTGTTGCATTGTCTACTACTGAGGCAGAGTTTGTTGCCATTACAGAAGCATGCAAGGAGTTGCTTTGAGTGAAGAAATTCTTGCAGAAGCTTGTTTTGTCCAAGACAAATATTTGTTATTTTGCGATAGGCAAAGTGCAATTCATCTTGGGAAGAGTTCAACTTTTCATTCTAGGTCCAAGCACATTGATGTGAGGTATCATTGCATATGTGATGCTTTGGATGCTAGGTTGTTGGAATTGGCTAAGGTTCATACAGATGATAATGATGTTTATATGATGACTAAGGCCTTAACAAGGTGAAACTTTGAAACTTATTGTGAGATCGTCAGTTTGACGATTCTCTCGACATAGTTGTGAGGGTGAGATTTGTTGGGTTTGGGCTCCCTTCCTATGTAGAGAAAGACCCAATTGAGCAAAGTCCACTTGTCCCACTTAATCTAATTGATAAGGGTCAAATGAGACAAGGGTGTGAAGTTAGAGTAGGCAAAAAGAGACAATAGAAAAGTGACAGAGAAGTTGAAAGAACTCAACCCGCAGGAACTCATAGCAGTTGTAGGAGATTTGCGACTGCGTCTTCGTTCACCGTTAGATCGGACTGAAATTTGGACAGTGGGTTCATAGCTTCTGGTACTTCATTCCAAACTGTTAGATTGGTGAGAAGTCATCTGATGTGGTAGAAAACAAGCTAAACAATATCTATTTTTTCTGGAACTTTGTGTTCTCATTTTCAATCTTTTTGTTCTATTGTATGTTGTATTGTTGAGCATATTTTTGCTGTATTTTAGAGACACTCTTGTATTCCTATTTTGATCATAGTGGAACTTGATTGACTGACTTGCGCCCATGGTTTTTACTTCTCACATTGAGAATGTTTTCCACGTTAAAATTCTGGTGTCCCTTGTGTGTTCTTAGTTATTGCATTATTTGTTATTACTCCTCATAAATTTTTGGAAGTTGAAGAAATTATTATCCGCCGCATATAATCTGTTAGAGATTTCTTTATCATTGTGTTGAATTTTTCATCAAATTTTTATAATGTAATCACATTATTTTGTTTGTTGCAATAAATTGATAAACTCGAATTCACTTACCAAAATCAATATCTTCTTGATTTAATAGACACATAAAAGTCATGTTACACTTGTAATCATAAATTATATTTCTTAGTTCATACAATCTCCCTTGGCCGTCATTAAATTTGCCCTTACACCTATAGGTGGAAAAAAGATTATAACTAAATGGTATCCAAAAAATGAATATGCCCTCTTACTCTTAGTATTGGATCTTGGCTATGTCCGAACCTTAGAAGAATATCCACTTTAGAATTCATTTTTGGGAGGACCATCCTTGTATTATTTTCTCTCTTCGAGGCTGCAGTGCATTTCATTTTCATTTCTATGAACCTTATCCAAACAAGCATTTGCAAATTATGCACCAATCATTGTATCCATAACACCATGAAACCGGAGTCAGTCCACCCATGATGTCAATTATATCACATATAAAAAAAGAGACTGCACAATATTCTTATTTAGTGAAGTTTTGAGAAGGATAGATGTACACAGTTTTACTTCACAAACAAATAATTTATTTTCATGATTTGAATTTGTGAACTCATGGTTACTAAGTAACAACCTTTCTATTTTGCCAAACTTACATTCCTAAAATTTTTCATAATTTTGTCTTTACCTCAAGATATTAGCATCAATCTTTTTCCTGTAGCCTAAGTTGGAGTTTTAGACTAGGAAAAGGCAAAAAGTCATCAAATGTATGTTTATTTATACTATATTTGAGTCTTAATTTAGTTGCATTAAATATTTGATAGAGAATTTTGCCCCTTTCATTACTCCCAACTAGAGTCCGGACTAATTGAAACTCTTAGTCTCTTACTCTTTGAATAATATTTGCTTTTTTTTCTCTCTTTAAGAATAAGTAGTTATTGTTAGTGTTTGCATTTGACCCTTCTCATAATCACGTTTTTCTTGAAATATTGAGCTCAATATTTACTTTTCAAGCAAAAAAGATAGAGGAAACTAGCTAGAGGCAGAATATTATGTTGTTAGGATAAACATTCACTCATGTGAACACTACTTGAAGAGAAATTTGTGCTTCAAACACTACAAGCATCATTTGTTGGTGAGTTGTTGATCTTTATGACATTGAACATAGAAGATTATTCAAGTTTCTAAGCACAAAGTTATCATCAAAATTAATGGGAAGAAGAAGAAATTTTCCACCTTCTATTAAATAGGTGGAAAAACTAATTCTTAATTCTTCAAATAAGAATAAGAACCTACTACCTAAGTTTCAAGCTTTAAGAATGAAATTAACATTTTAGGCCAAGCTTTAATCAGAGTTTGGATTCTAAAGCAAATTATTTATGAAGAAACAAGAGTTGACTTAATATATAGTAGATTCTTTCCTTTACCCATTTCTTATCACTTGTTAAATGTCAGATTCATCTTAAATAAGATTATGTAAATAATAATATAAAAAGTGATGACTAACTTAAATAAACTGCATAACCATAGTTTTTATACGCACAAGGTGATGATGTAATCATCGAAAACATATCTTATATCCTAGAAAGTACTTTGGACGTGAATATAAAAACTTGAGATGAAATCTCACAGAAGTTGATGGAAAGATTTTGGACAAAGAAATGATACCTTTCTTCTCTTGTTATATAGCCCACACTTAAGAAATTTAATAGTAGATACTATTCTATGTTTATCATGTGTAGATTTAATTAACCTTAAAAACAAGTAAATCTATTAGCCACCATGAAAATTGAAAACTAATATTTTTTCAAAACTTTTACATTGTGATTTATCCCTGCATCGTCATAATAGTTACATTTTTTTTTTCACTTACCATAATAGTTACATTTTTTTTGAACGTGGTAGAATAACTACGTCATAATATGAGAGCAAAAATGTATGCAGTAACAATATATGAGTTTTATGCATTGTTATTATCATTATTATATTATTCATCATTTATATTTAATTATTATTAACTTTTTAAAAAATAATACACATAAATGATCTGTATAACTCTATCAAAATTATTTATAGTACACCTATATTAAATTATCAATGAAGTTTGGCTAATAAAATATATCAAAATCTTAACTAATCTAAAAATATATTAAAACGTGTATAATAATCTTTGTAATTTTAATGTGCAAACCTATTCCATAGTTTGAATAATTATCTTTTTTATTTTATATTCCATTTAGATTCCACAAAATTCCTTTCCCCTAGCCAAGAAGAAAAAATATATGATAAGAATGCAAGGGGCAACTTGCAAAATTGAAAATATTTGTGTCCATAGATCCTATTCCATGGCCATGTTCAAAGCCACTCAAACATGAATAACAAAAGTTAACAACAACCTCAATTTTCCTCACAACACAAAACATAACACATATCTTTCTCTCTCTGGAATGAAAAGGTAATATCTTTAGAAAGAAACCATTTGAGAGCATTAAAGATTATGGCTTTTCTTCTACCAAAGATTCAACCTTCTCTCTTATCTCAATCCAAATCCAACAAAGACAAACAACAATACCTTCACCAAAATCTCTCACTTTCAAAACCCATTTCTCAGTTTCCTATATCTTTCACTTCTTCCATTGCACAAGTTAACACACCACTAAGTACTCAAGATATGCAAAAGCAGCCAAAGGATGAGTTCTATGTTAATCTTGGTCTTGCTGTTAGAACACTTCGTGAGGACATGCCTTTGATCTTCATTAAGGACCTCAATTATGACATTTATAGGTAATTCTATCACTTTATCTAGTCATGTCTGCAAATTCACTTCTATGAATTGTTTTATATGTTTTTAGTTTTTCTTTTTGAAGTCTTAAGGATTTCTTAAGAGATTAGTTTTGATACCCATCATTTAAAATGTATGAATTACCTTAAGTGTAACACCATCAACTCAATTGTGATTATGTCGTGTTTAATGCAATTGTGGAGAAAATGCAGCCGATAGGGTCGAATTGTGGAAAAATCACAATTGTAGGAAAATGCACGAGATAGAACCGCAATTGCTCAACCCATAGTTCAACTTTCCTGTGGTTGTCATGGACTAAAAGATGCCCTTTCCTATTGGGTCAATGGTAACCCATTGCCTGCTCCAGCAGGCTTCCATAAAGGGGGCATATGGGAGTTGGTTGAGAAGTAAGTCTCACATCGCCTACCTCATTGTCTCGGCAATAATTTAATTACATGTTGGATTATTCCTCTCATAGCCAATTGGTTTTGAGATGGAACCTTAAATTGCGCTTTAAAACTGTGGTTGATGTATGAGAGGTTGACCCTGTAAATTTTTGGTTGTGCTACAATTGAGTCTTGGTTTATAAAACAGATTACCGTTAAATATTTTTTTAATTAGAATTTGATTATTTGCAGGGATGATATAACATTTAAGGATCCTTTGAACACATTTACTGGGATTGAAAAGTACAAATTGATCTTCTGGGCATTGAGATTTCATGGGAAAATCTTGTTCCGTGAGGTTGCTCTTGATGTGTATAGGGTGTGGCAGCCTTCAGAGAATGTTATATTGATAAGGTGGAACCTTAGGGGCATACCGCGTGTTCCTTGGGAGGCTAAAGGAGAATTTCAGGGCACCTCAAGGTATAAATTGGACAGAAATGGCAAAATTTATGAACACAAAGTTGATAACTTGGCATTCAATTTTCCACAGAATATCAAACAAGTTTCTGTTTTGGATTTGGTTACCGCATGCCCCGCAAGTCCAAACCCGACATTTTTGTGGGGTCCCATCGATGCTTACTCTTCTTCTTCATGGATAGCTTTTTACAAGGCAGTTCGGGAGACATTGGATCAAGAAGGGAGTACGCTACTGCAAGAAGGTCTAGCTACATGTTCATAGCGATCACTTATTGAACTGTTTCATACGTCGACACTCATGTGTACAATAGTGTAATAGTTTAGGTAATATGAATTTGCTCCATGGCATACATTGGTTTTACTTCAAAGACAGAGTGTATATAGATAGGCACAGATGCAGAAGAGTCCAACTTGCTCACTCTTATGTTGAGGAAATGAAGATTTCTATGTTTGGTGAGCTTATACATATAACCATATATGATATATCTGTGTCCAAGTTGCAATAATCTTCTAAAGTAAGTTTTTATTTAATAATTTAGATTTTGTTCACTCTGATAGAATTGAATCTTGCCAAAAAAAAAATTGTGATGAAATTACTGTACCAGATACAAACTTGTTTAAATTTAAAGGGATCATTCTATATTGTTTTCAAGACTTGTTCTGTAGTCTGAACATAGTAATTTCTATTCTTTATATTGGTTTTCTATAGCCAATTTGAATTCAAATGTTTGAAACTCAGCTTATATGACTTGGTGATGATTTCCTCGAGTAATAATTTATTCTTTAAGGCCTGTTTGCGAGTTGGACTTTGGAGGGGAAAGAAGGGAAAGAGGAGGCTTTAGAGCCATCTCGCAAGTGTATTTCATGGCTCTAAAGCCTTCCATTTCCCTTATTTCCCCTCCAAAACTCAACTTGTAAACGGACCCTTAGAGAAGTTGACCGAGAAATGATAATACACCATACTTGTCTTGTAGAAATCTATACCCATTTCCCATTTCTTTTGGATTATTGTTGGTCAGATACATGTAGTCCTGGTTTCATTTTCACATGATATGTGCCCTTGCTCTAGTTAATAATATGAACTTGTTGAATAAGAACTCTTCATATTTGCTGTTATGATTTGACAGCCAATGAATTAGACATAAGTTATACAGAAACTATATAATCTATAATGTATCCACTTTTCTGCAATATGTGTTATAGTTTGTTCCTGTATCACTTGAGATATTCTAAGAACATAGATTGATCGGTTGATTTACATCCAAAAAGGTTTAAACTTTTTACTTTGCAACACATAGCTGAGTGAGCATGTGAGTTTCTGATAGAACATAGAAAAAGCAGAAACTCATCTTTACCAAGAAGTAAAATGTAATTGTGGCAGCACTTTATAATGGAAAATGGAGTGCAAGTGATCTTTGAATTATGATTTATACTCACTTTTATGACTTAAGAACATTGCTTTTTTTTAAAGTCTTTTCATGATAACTTTTCAAACTTCCTTATATGCATTGCATGAACTTCACTACATTTCTTTTTGGGTTTCATGGAAGCTTCATTGAACATTCCTCTGAAAATGGTTCATGGAATTCCCTTGAGATAATTTTCATATGAATATTTGGAAATTGCCCATCTTTCTTTTGTTTTCTCTTATTTCACTATTAACTATTTGCCCATGGGATAAATGCTGTGAGCAACAGAAAGAGCAGCTATATTGCTTCCCAAATAAATGCTGGGCACACAACTAATGCAGAAAATAATTGGCATGAAGATGTTGATAAGTGGCATAACTTGTTTTTGTCATTAAAAAATTGCTGGTTGGTGTCAAAGGGTTTGTTTGTGGGTTAAGTTTTGAAGAAAAAAGAAGTGAAATAGAAGGTTTCAGAGCCATGAATTACATTGGTGAGATAAATATGAAGTCTTTCATTTCCTTCCCAAAAATTAAGACTTTGAGGTCTGTTTGCAGTTGAGTTTTAATCGTGAAGGGAAATAGAATACTTGAGAGTTATGAAATACATTGGTGAGATGACTTCAAAGCATATATTCAGGAGGAGTACCTCTCCATTAATGGAGAGATAAGTACTATAAAAAACAAAGAAAATAATAATATATAAGATATTTTTATCCTTTTATATATAATAAAATAATACTCTTGTCACTAAAAACACATGCAAAATCAAGTATTTGTCTCTCCATTAATAGAGAAGATCTTTATTCAACATTCAGAATTTTTTATTCCAATTATTCAATATATTATTTCAATTCTAAGTGTTTAATATACTTATATAAGGGGGAAAAACAGTAAATATAGAACCTAGATTTCCTATTTGATAAACTATGCTGAATATGTAGATGTTTATCCAAATAGCAAATTTGATGGCTAGATTTATTTAAATCTAGTTGTAATGATTATTTTATGATTATTGTTTTTGTATAGATATGAAAAACTTGGGATGAGCATGGGTGGTTAAGCTTTGTCGCTTAAGACCCTAAATGTTGGTCGAATTATTTTTCTGAACTCGAATCTAAGCCTAGATCCAAAGTTAATTCAATCTTAAATACCATATGAATCCTAATCATATTTGGACTTGACCACAATGGGCTAACATGATGGACGAGTATGATCGAATTCTACTCACTCCTATGAAAAATGAGTATATCTTTTATCCCAAAAAGTGCTAAAAGTGTGTTACTCCATATGACACTTAATATGATTAATTAAGAAAAATATATTTAAATTAAAAATTTAATAATTAATTATTTTTTCTACTAATCACAAGGGATAACATGAAATGATACAAATTGGGACAAAAGTTGTGATAAAAAATACCCATTTAGGAGTGGTTGGATTTCTTTCCACCTTTTTATTTTATTTTCAATGGATTATTCTTCATCTATTTTAAAAAGTTTATGCTCATTTTGCGGACCACTCATTTTTAGTTTGAAACTTTCAATGGCTTATCTTGATCTAATTTAAAACTATATCTTATTATTTCTCGCCACTTTTATCTACAACATATTGATTAGTGCCTTGTAAATATTGCATATCTGTTGTGTCCTCAAATTATTTTTTTCCTACATTTTTTAACAATCTTTGGGAAAGAAGAAATATAATTTATTTTCTTTCATTAGTGTAAAGTTAAGAATTTTAAGGATATTAGGAAATATAATAGACAATGCATAGCCTTATCACAATATGAATGCGGAAAAAAAGGACCTCACGTTCAATTGAACATAAAATAATAATACAACTTAAACCATTAATTCATAATATTTCTGATTTATCAGTTCATATCGTTCTAGATAATTTAAAACATATATCAAAATTTATTCCATCTACAACCTAGAGACATGATGCGTAAGATATGACAAAAATTAAATAATAAATATTATCAAGATAAAAATATTAATGGTAAAATTACAAAATTTAAATATATTTAATCGCATAAATTGTATATTTGATAATTAATCTTTATATGACTTTACATTTTGAAATTGTTGAATAATTAATTCATTAAGAATGTTGTTGAATACTTTTCACTAAATATAAGTCACTAGACAATCAGTCATCAATGTATCTCTCATTTGATTATAAAATCTATTTTTTAAAACTTCACAGTTGAAAAAACTATTTCTATAAGTGTATTGTTAACTTCAAAATAAGCTAAACTAATGTGTAAACAATCTATTTTTAAAAAACTTATCTAAAAGATTATTGACTCATTTTAAAGAATTAAATTCAACATTGTTATGCAAATCAATGATGTAAGTCTTAAGTTGATTATTAAACATCACCAAATCAAATGAACAAAAAACATGTGGATAAAATTTTGCAAATTTAATCAGCTTTGTGATATCAAAACCAGAGAAAAAAATCAGCTAGACTCAAACAAGACATACAAAGAAGCAGTTGAGTATTACTTTGGAAAATTATCATAAAGTTTCTTAAATTGCATATTCATACTATTATAAAATAATTCAGCACGATAAGGAATATTTCTTTTTCACGAGGCATGTCATATTGTTTACAAAAGTAATAAAGTTGGAACCAGTGTTATAATACTCGGCTCGAACCGGCCAGTCTGATCGGTTCAACTGTGAACCGGCAATCTAGTCGGTCCGAGCCTTTCATCTAACCGGTTTTGTATCAAAATTAGGTTAACTCACTTAGTTTAAGCCTGAAAGTGATGACTCAGATGGTCGGACCCGGTCGAACCGACCTAGTCAATTAAAATAAAAAAACAACCATATCGATATCATTTTTAGCTGAAAAAGTAGCATCTTTAATTTATATGTAATTATGTTTGTCACTTGTTATCTTACATTATAACTAAATCTTTGTTTTTTAAATAAATTTTAAATTTATTGTACGTTTTTTGTTGTATTTAAAACATAGTTTATATGTTATTTGATGATGTTGTCAACTTGTTTAATTAGGTATACTACTGTTTTAAATTTTGAATATACAATTATTAAATATTATTATATAATATCATTAATTTTTAGAATTTTAATGTAAACGATCCAACTATTGACTTACTGATTAGACCAATGACTCATTGACCCAGTATCTTGACTAAATCATTTACTCATCAGAGTTTAATAACACTGGTTAAAACTTATAAAATTTATAAGTAATATGAATACTTTAAAAAAATTGAGGGTGTACACCCTCACTAACACATAGCACCGCCCCTACAAATAAGGTGTTACAAAGTTGCTCACATAACTCTAACTAGAATAGTTTCTAATATAAAAGTGAAATATCAACAAATCATACCCTAATTGAGTAAATTTAGCCTAAATATAATCCATTAAAATAGAAAAGTACTAGCTAAAAAATCATAAAAATAAGATAAAGTCCAATTGATGAAATTACAATCTAACAACATCTAAGTACAATCGATGCTCCAACATAACTCTCCTAAGAACTTCATCTAAGGTCCATTGTTTTAGTGAAGATAATGTCATTCTTGCTGATCCAACTGTGACACAATTTGAAAACCATCAGGGACAAATGCGTCAAACCTGTCCATGATGTTGCTACTTGCCAACCTTTCAAACCGTATACCAAATCCTGATCTACACCGTTATGGGCAAAAAAACATCAATTACTTTAAATAACTTATATTATCTAACATCAATAATAATTATGGACCTTGAAACATTCATTAGGATCATATATTAATTTCTCCAAAACAACATAACAAGCTTTATAATTTATATTGGAAAATATTATTTAGGAATATAAGAGACGTAGGAGAAACAAAGACATAATATCTACCAAATTAACTCCTCTTAAATAATGGAAACTCGGAAACAATATGATTTTGTGATTACTTTTAATTTTTGAATTTTAAAATAAATAAAAATCTAAATCCTTAAACATTTGTTTGTGCAACATGTTAGTATCTCAATTCAATACATAATATGATGTGAATGTCCGCATATTAACCAAAGTAAGATAAAAAATAACTAGTCTGGGGAAGAGTGCATTGGTAAAAGGGTGTGTATTGACAACATACACATGCTACTAATTGATAATAAAAAACCTATTTATTTAAAATTAACAAACTTACACTATATACTTCTTTTGATGTTCTTATCTTTTTATATTATTCAAAGGATGATTATTCAATTTTAGCAATATGTTTTTGTTTTTCAACATGCCTAGAGGGAGCTCTGCAAACTTTCAACTATATCGTGTTTTTAATTATTATATTGTCTTTTTTTTACTTAATTTCTGTATCTTTATTAATTACTTTTTAATATATGCAAAACCTTAAAAAATAAAAATACTAAAGTAATATGCTACTTTAACTTTTGATGAACATGATATTTAATTATTTATGTTGTCATGCAAACCCTTTAACCAATGAACTTTGCCCATAAACTTGTTGCCAGGTTAATATGTCGACACTATATCTCTGCTCCACCCAAATCTAATTCTTGCCCATAAGGTTGAATATTTACTTTGATCCATAGACAATTTTAATCGACACTTGAGATCTTTTAGAATATTTTGAAATTTCTAATTTTTCAGTTAAACAAAATTGAGAGATCAGAATGAATTTTACTCTTGATATAAATCTGAGCAACAATTTAGGTCCATCAAAATTTTCTGATGAATATAAATTGCCCTCCAAGATTAAGAGCAGAGGTACATATTAATGTGGGGATATACTTTTAGTAATATAAAGAGGATATACTTTTAGTAATATATAAAAAAAGAGTACATATTAGTTTCTGATTGGGAATTTTATTCATGTTTGGGGATTGAATGCCTCAGAGACCAATTTCTAGTATTTATAATTCTCAGGGACTAAATTGTAATGTCAAAAAAATTATAAATTATAAGTGACACTAAACTTGTTTGAATAATTCAATTAAAAAACTGACGGCCCATTTCATAATACTTTTTTCAGGTTGGGGAAGTTGTGAATCAATCATTTTTGCAGAAGAGAGGAAGAGTGGTACTCCAATTTAAGAGAGAGCAAATCCACCATTTTCATCTCATTTATGTTCTTCAACTTGAGTTCCATCCCTGCATTAGAGGATAAAAATGCAAGAATAAACAGAATATTTACAAATAATTACTCCAAAGTTTCGAAGTAGAGTACTAAATAAATTAACGCCCTTATGTCACTATTAAATATCAACAATATTGCTAATAAATATCAACAATATTGCTAATAAATATCAACATCATTAAAGAACTAAAAAATAAAGAGTTATACAAGAGTAATACATTATCTACGATATTTATTTGTATTACTTATATTTAAAAATTAATAATGTTTTAATATAAATGTTGAATAATTTAATAACAATATAAAAAATTCTTACATTATCAAGTGTGTACATTTTTTTTATGAAAAATAAACTTTAAACTTGAATAATTTAAATGTCATGTCACAATTAAACATGTCACTTCTCAAAACTAATAATTTGTTAAAAAACAAAAAAATCAAACCACAAAAAGAGTGAACTTAATGGACTCCACTAAAGAAATTGCAAGAGAAAGACATCAATTTAGTGTGATTATAAAAATGGAAAAAAGCATGGCTATGATAACTTTTTATGTAGCTACCCAAAAAAAGACATGCTTTATCTTTCAGTTAAGTTATTAAAATCAATTGAAGAGGCTTTATAAAATGGGTGTAAGGTGTAAGATGTTGGAGAAGTTAAGACATAATATCGACATATTAACCAAACTAAGACACATAATGAATCAATCTTTGGTAAATAGAATGAGTTTAAAATTTGTATATTGACAGTGTAAAGTTTTTTACACAGTACATTATTCATCATTGATTTGTATTACTTTTATTTAAGAATCAATGATGGTTAACAAATCAATAATGGATGATTTACTGACAGTGTAAAAAACACTTATACTGTCAGTGTATACATATTAAATCCAAATTGAATCGGTTAAGAGATTTGCATGACAACATAATGTTCACACAATTGCATGTAAATTAGTCTTCATACTTTTTCATAGCTGAGACATCTTTTCCAATTATGGGTACACGTCCTTCTATTCCATTACCTCATTTTTGCTTTTACGACTCTATCTTTTCACTTCATTTCATAATTTCAACAGGACTCTAGTGCCATAGAATGGTTTTGCTTTTTCATTCGAGTTTCAACAAGTGTTGTAATTCTTTTATTGAATTAAAAATATTAAAGAAAAAATTGAAACATTTAGTATGACAATTTAGTCTAGTATTGATATTGAGGAAATGCAATGGTTGCTGGATAGAGTCCGTAATTTGGGTGATGGCTGCAATTGTATTTTAAATTATTGTTACAGTTATATTTATTGTAATTGCAAAAAAAAAATACTGATATATATACATCATGGTTACGATGTTGTTGGGGGACTTAAAAAATCACAATATCATGACTATAATATAAAATAATAGTTTGACTTTGATATATAGACGGACAATAGAGTTTATTAGTTGTAATATGGTCTTTTGGTGGTCTAAGATGTAGTTTATGATTCTTTTTAGTACTAGATTATCTAGTATCGAAGTGTAAGAAGAAAATGATATTTTTAAGTTTTTATAATTTTATAATTTAAGAATAAAAAAAGATTTAAACCCTTAAAAATATTTTTTTGTAGTACATATTAATATCTCTAACCAATATTAATCTCCATGATATTAGGTCTACCATATTACCATATCCTGACACAATTAAGATATCAAGGATAAGAACATAAGTCTCTCACTCACACACCGATACATTTATAACACTAAATGACACTTCATTCATTTCTTGTTGTTGTATGAGGTTAATGTACACGAATGAAAAAGTCAACAAGAAATATCTTATTTTTTTATACTAAAATACACATATCACTTCTTAAGATAGAATAAAGATTAGAGAGTAAAATTAATTAATAAAAGGATGACAAATATAATAATTAAATGAGGATAAAATTGGAAAAAAACAATTCACGAAGCCTTAAATTTGTAAAACAACAATAGTCCTAAAAGAAAAATGTAAAACAACAAAAGATATAGAATGTAGGAAGTAATATTTTTTTCTTAGAAATATGTGTAGGTGTAGAAAATAAAGACTAAATTAGTGATGGTTGAATTGTTGTAAATATTGGATGCGCTAAGAGCCTAAATGTGGATGAAAAATATTGTCTCCTATGACCATGTGAATTACTTGAATAAAGTAAGAATATATATCTTATTCCACTATCTAATTTCCATTATAATTTTATTATTTCAATGATTCTAATGTCTTAATATGTCCCCATGAGCTACTTCAAGATTTCAAAACATGAAGTATATACACTTGAATTCAAACTTAGACAACTATATCTTTCTCTCCTCCCCATCAAAGAAGTTAGGCTATAGAAATAATATGCTCTTAAATATATATTTTTACCATAAGTCCCTAATAGATTTAAGTCAACGTTAATTTGTAAGGAAAAAACTGTTAAGAAACTAAGTAGTGTTATGTTTATTTAATCTATTGGAGGCTTACTATTATGTTTCTGATGACTGGTTTTCCTACTTTCTTAAGTTTTTTAGAATATAAATTAATTCAATTAAGATATTTTATATAGACCAAATTTCTGATTTCATATTTTAATATGTAGTTCAATAGCAACATTTATGTATGTCGAATTCATAGATTAATCTACCCATCCATTAATCTAATACTCTTAAGGACGCCTCAAATGTAGCAAGCATTTCAAATATATTTTTGTAAGTAAAGTTTTTTATAGTTAGGGGAGAAAAAAAAAATTATATATCTGTTACTTATCAAACCTTATCTATTATAATATTTGAATCCAAGACTTTCAAATAGAGATTTTCATACTCATTAAAATAATATAGAAACCCAACTATAGCTATGTAAAAATAAAATTCTTACATTTTTCCTGAAACAATATGAAGAATGAGCAATTCCTACCTCTTACAACAAATCACATGCTTTGTCCTTGAAAGTGAATCAAGTACGTGAGGTGATTGACCACAATTACATTTTGTATGGTGTTGTTCACTGTTTAAGATGCTCAAATTTTCAGCCTCTAATAGTGACTTCTATTTTCTATTATTTAATCTTTTATATAAGACCAATCTTTGATCCTATCAACATATTTAATACGCCAACTTTTTCCCTTAGTATATAACAAACAGCCTTAAAAACAATTCTAAATGACTCATTGAAACCAAGTACTAATAGTTCCTCTTTCCCAGTCTTTCTTTGTTCCAATTCCCAAGAAAATGATGAACTTTCAAACATGTCCCTTTACTATCTTAAACATGGTCTTTATCTATGTCTTTCTCTTCTCAACTAGGGTTTCAGGTAACTCCTTATTATGTGACATAGAAGAAGCTAAATTAAGTGACCCAAATGAAGCTCTTCATTACAAAATTGCTTCAATTGCTTCTGTTCTTGTTGCTGGCGCTCTTGGTGTGAGTCTTCCTCTATTGAGCAAAAAAATACCAACTTTAGACCCTCAAAATGATATATTTTTCATGGTTAAGGCTTTTGCAGCTGGTGTGATTCTAGCAACAGGGTTCATTCATATATTACCTGAAGCATTTGAAAGCTTAACTTCACCTTGCTTGAAGGAAAATCCATGGGGGAAATTTCCATTTACTGGTTTTGTTGCTATGTTGTCATCTATAGTAACATTGATGGTTGATTCATTAGCAACTGGGTATTACCAAAGGCAACATTTTAAAAATTCAAAGCAATTTCCTATTGATGAAGAAATTGGAGAAGAACATGTTGGTCATATGCATGTTCATACACATGCAACTCATGGACATTCTCATGGATCAGTTAATTCTTCTGAGGATTCAATTTCATCTGAATTAATTAGGAAACGTATCATTTCACAGGTAAGATCAATGAATTGTTGGTGTTTTTTCTCATGACATTATTTATTGAATTTTGTTTGACGCAGCAGTAAGATTGATATTTAATGTCCTATAGATCATAATTCATAAGTATGAGTTATTGAAATAGTCTTTCTGCTTACGAGAATAAAGCTGACGGAAGCATGATGTATTAACATTATTCGTTAAGTCTAGAACTGTTTGCCTTATTAATTAATGTTCAGTTTGGATTGGTTTGTGTTGGAAAAGAATCTGGTCCAGTAATGAATAGGCAAATTGTTGTTTTTATATTTACATTGAATGGTAAAGTATCTTAATTATCATTATTTTTAATGGATAAAAATGTCACTTCTTTTATGTTTTTTCATATTATTTTTTTGATATACTTGTTTATCTAGTACTGAAGATAATCTTCACTAGTTTATGTTTAGGTGTTGGAGATAGGAATTGTGGTTCATTCGGTTATCATTGGAATATCTTTGGGTACTGCAACTAGCATTGATACCATAAAGCCTCTCCTGGTGGCCTTGTCTTTCCATCAATTTTTTGAAGGATTGGGTCTTGGTGGTTGCATATCTCAGGTATTGTAATTTGTAGTCAATTTTTTTGTATGCATGTATTCATTGACACCATAAAGCCTCTTAAAGTAGCCTTGTCTTGCATAACTATAATGATAATCGGTTTGGTACTTGTTTCTCTATTAGTGTAAATAAAAGTTAAATGTATTTTGCTATTATCCAAAATTTATCTAATAGGAGAAAAAAGGAAGTTGCGTGTGAATATATTTTGTAGTTTTGAAAATTGGGATTGGTTTGTAAAATGTCGTCATGATGATAACATCCTCATCATTATAAATAAAAAACAAAAATAACTAACTTTTTCGCCATGAAGAAAGAAAGACAAAAACACCAATTAGTAATATTAGTGAATAAAGACTTACTTTTTGGTTTCTGGCTTTATGCATGTTAATTACATGACTCACATAGCAGTTACAGTTTTATAATGAGTGGCTTTGGATAAATTAGATTTTTTTTAAATATGTTTTTCATTTAAGTCATTCCATCTTTCATCCAATAACTTAAATTTAATAATTTGACCAAATTCACTAGACATAATCCCATTAAAACCAAAACAAGACAAAAATCTCTTTGTACCACCAAACTTTTAGTTTAGTTGTATAAAACTCTACTAGATGGTAATATATCATGTTTAAAACCCTACTAGATCTCCCTATATAGTACTAGGCCAAAGATTGGTTTAGTGGTGTAACCTACTACATCTCCATGTATCATATTAGGCCAAAGGTTAAATATTAGATTTGAAAGTGACATGTCTAGGAAGGAGAATCATGTAGAATTAATTGTGAGGATATCTTAGTTATACAAAAAAACACAAAATTCTCAATATATAGCTACATGTATCGAGGTGCTTCTTATGCTAAATTGAACACTTTCTGTTGTGCAGGCAAAGTTCGAGTCCAGGTCCACAGCAATTATGGGCACATTTTTTTCACTAACAACACCAATAGGGATCGCAATTGGAATGGGAATATCAAGTGTGTATAAAGAGAATAGCCCAACCGCTCTAATTGTTGAAGGTGTTTTTAATTCTTCTTCTGCTGGAATTTTGATTTACATGGCATTAGTGGACCTGCTAGCAGCAGATTTTATGAGCCCTACTCTGCAGAATAATTTGAAGCTTCAACTTGGAGCAAATATCTCACTTCTTTTAGGTGCAGGTTGCATGTCTCTATTGGCCAAATGGGCTTAAGTTTTTTTGGGTTTATCTCTTGTCATTACTCCGCATAATAGAGCTTTATACCAGCTTTTGCTTAATTTTTGTATCCCTTTCTCAATTAATTTTTCCTTATATATGTATTCTTTTTAATAGTGCTAGTGCTATACCAAAATATGCACCACTCAATATGGCATCATGCTCAACACTCACTTAATTCCTAATAATCTCTCCTATATTTGTGTTAGAGTAATTATTATCAATATTGTATCGGTCATCAAACCAATCAGTATATAATAATTTAACTATTTATTCTCTTATTAAATCGTATATCAGTGAAATTAAATATATATATATATATATATATTATACTAATATTAATGTTTAAATTCACTAAAGAAGACAATAAATACTTTTATTTTCATTAGAAAAATTAATTTTAAATGAAAATCTACCAATATAATGAGTACAATTTAATTGTCGGTCACGTCTGATATAATAGGTTTTGGCCAGATTTACTGTTCTAATTATTATACTATACTAGTTTTCTGGTTGAATCGGCTTGCACATATAAGCTTTTACAACAGCAGAAGTATTTCGAGTGTTCTACCAGCCTCATAAGAGCTCAACCCTGTTTAACTCACCTGACATTGGGCCACTAAAACTCATTTTCAATAACTTTTCAAGATTTATCCTTTTCAATACTCTCTCAAACAAACAAAAAAAACATTGGGATATGATACCACTTATTAACACCGTGGAGAACATTTGATCACATGATCATTTATAAATGAATCATAATAAGTGAACCTAAAACCATATTTTGATAGAAACCTTTAAGGTATAAGGTTTATGAATTTATTCACTTTATAAATTTCAAAATTAATACATTATCTCTTGTTTGTGTGAGATTTAAGTCACTCAAACTTGATTCCTAACACCTCTCATCTTACCAAATATATCATAAGCAGGGTTTGCATCACCAAACTAAATTTCATTGCCAGATGAATGTGGAAAATACATACTAATAAATCATTTAAGCTAAGATATTCATCATCATTTTAGTAACGGATCCCACCCCTCTTCTACCCAGCTTCTCAATAATAGAAAGTCTTAACATAGTTATATTAATGACTGTGAAGCAAAGTCCAAGTATATCGAAATAAAAAAGTACTCAATAGGATTTAATTGCCTATAAAAAGTGCCCATTAGTAATATGATCGTAACAAAAAAGATAAAAGTGTCATTGAAAATTATATTTTCCTTTATTTTTTGAAGCATTTGCCTCTCAATTAATGGAGATGATCCTAACACATTAGTGAAATATTTTGAAAATGCAAAGAGAAAAAAAAGTACAAGTGGGATAAAAAGTTAAAAACTAGGATTCCATAGCTTGTGGTTGGTGAATGGTCACCCAGACAGCAGAATATCTTCTTCTTACAAGCTCCCTACATTGCAATTTGATGTCATTTTGACTTCCCTTAACTTAGATGATACTAAAACCAAGTTGAAAGTATATTATTGATCTAACATCTAAATCTTGAACTATGACTTTGTGGTCTATAAATTAAAGTTTTGTTATCCTCTGTTGTGATATATTCCTTTGACGAGAGTCCCTCAGTGACTAAAATTATTGACCTCAAAAATATAGTTAACCAATTTCATTCAATTACGACTTAATAAAATTGATTCGTCTGAGTTATGAGTTTGTATTGTGGAAGGCTTTTATCAAAAGAAATAAATTAGGATAGAGTACATCATCTATGTACTATTAATGTAATGATTTATACATAATTAATATATTATTCATTATTTATTTAAAATGCTAGTGATGATTTTTATAAATAATAGATAATACATTAATAATGTATAAAATTCATACATTGTTGGTGAATACATTTTTTTCGCATTATGATAAAGGAGGATGAATATAAACGATAATGACTAGCATAAATGGATTTTCTCAATGTAGATCACATTTCCTGTGAAATTGACCATTCATGATTAGCAGATCGAATCAGCATAAATAGATTAAGGGCTTTTATTTTCTACTTATCAGTCCATCTTTTCTCTAGGTATGTTTTATTATTGAAAATGCTCATTTCTCTCATTCCAAAACTTTGCTTTGCATATCAAAGTATCAAATAATCTATGACTAGAATTGAGTCGAACTAGATCTCAGCTTAGTTTAACTCGATAAGGATTTATAATAAATCAATCATGAACCTAATGAATAGTATTGTATACAGCTCAAGTTTGACTCGTTTATTTAACGAGCTTAATTTTTCAAGTCAAGTTCGACATATTTAGTTCATGAACAAAATTTGTCGAGCTAAATAACAAGCCAAGTTTTAAAAAAATATTAAGTTGATTCAATTCATTATCAGTCCGGAATGTTAATTCATAATTCAGTTTTTTGATAGTTAGTTTACTTTCCAAATATAATAATGCAGTTAATTATGAGCAACTATATATAGCAAGTGTAGTTTGTAATCTAACTAATTGATTTGTTCCTTGCCTTTGCTGAAATAATATACTTCCCTACTTCACTCAATCTTCTTCTTCTTCCCTCTGTTTTCTGATTTGCACAACAATGGTATCTAGAGCTTCTTTTTTTTCAATCCAGGGACAATCACAAGATTGCCATGACAAATAATAATGGCTTCACAATGACATTGCCCACATTGGTTGGTAAGAACTATGAACGATGGAGAGTGCAGATGAAGGTCCTCTTTGGATATCAAGAAATTCTTGATATAGTGCAGAATGGATATCAATCACTTGGTGAAGAAGATACTGAAATCCAGATATCCACCTTCAGAGAATGCAAGAAAAGGGACTGTAAGGCTTTGTTTTTAATACACCAATGTGTAGATGAAGCTAATTTTGAAAAAATCTCCAATGCTAAGACAACTAAAGAAGCCTAGGAGAATCTTGAAAGAAGTTATGCAGGGGCAGAGAAGGTGCAGAAGGTAAAGTTGCAGACCTTGAGAAGGGAGTATGAGCTTGTGCAAATGAAAGAAGGTGACTCAATCTCAGACTACTTCACCAAAATTAGATCCATAACAAATCTGATGAAAGGATGTGGTGAAGTGATGAGAGATCAATTGGTGGTTGAAAAAGTGTTAAGAACACTAACACCTAGGTTTGATCATATAGTGGTAGCTATAGAGGAGAGTCAAAGGATCTTAAAGTGTTCAAGATTGATGAATTGCAAAGCTCATTAGAAGCACATGAACAGAGAATTATGGAGAGGAATCACGAAAATGATTCTAAGCAAGCCCTCCAAGCCAAGTTCTCCAAGAAATCTTCTGGTCAAAGATGTCTCCAAAAGAAACTCAAAGGCAAATGGAAAAGTGACAAAGTAAAGAATCAAGAAAGAACCAGACAAAAATATGGTTCAGCAGCCCATAAATTCAGTATGCAGGATCAAACTCTTAGAAGAAATAAAAAGAGATTTGATAAGAGGAAGGTACAATGCTTCAATTGTAAGAACTTTGGCCATTATACAACTGAGTGCAGATTCAAACAGGGCAATGGTGGATTATAAATTGAGGCAAAAATGGCTCAAGGTGACGATTCTGATGAAGAGCAAGTATTGCTCATGGTCACTACAGAGAAGGAACAAGCCAAAACAGATTGCTGGTATCTTGACACAGGTTGCTCCAACCATATGACAGGTCACAAAGATTGGTTTGTGAGTCTTGATGGCACTGCTAAAAGTAGAGTGAAATTTGCAGATCATAGCTCTATTGAGGCATAGGGGATTGGTGATATTTCAATCTAAAGGAAGGATGGCAAACCAACATACATTCACAATGTTCTGTATGTACGAAAAATGAGGAGCAATCTGTTGAGCCTTGGACAGTTGCTCGAAAGAGGGTACACAATGATGATGGTAGACAAGATTTGAAGATATTTGATTGTGAAAGGAATCTAATCTTGAAGGTTCCACTGTCTAGCAATAGAACATTCAAGATTGGGATTCAAGTGAACAACCACAGATGCTTGATGTCCAAGACAACTAAAGAAAGTTGGGTTTGGCACCAAAGGTATGGTAATTTGAAGTTCAAAAGTCTAGATTTCCTATGTAAAATTGGAGCTGTAACAGGTCTACCATCAATTAGAACTCCTAGTGAGTTGTGTGATGATTGTCTTGCAAGCAAGCAGGCAAAGAACTCATTCTCTACCTATGTTCCAACCAAATCAGCAAGACCACTTGAGTTGGTATTCTCAGATGTGTGTGGATCCTTTGAGGAGAATTCAATAGGAGGCAACATGTACTTTGTGACTTTCATAGATGATCTCACAAGGAAAACTTGGGTGTACTTGATCAAAAGGAAGAGTGATGTCTTTAATACTTTTCTTAGTTTCAAAGCTCAAGTTGAGAGACAGAGCAGTCTAAAAATGAAGGCTCTGAGAACTGATGGTGGAGGAGAATATATGTCAAGTGATTGGAAGGCATTTTGTGCTAGAGAAGGCTTGATTCATGAGGTGATTGCACCTTACACTCCACAGCACAATGGCACTGCAGAAAGGAAAAACAGATACATCCTCAACATGGCCAAGAGCATGCTAAGAACCAAGAGAATGCCTAAGAAGTTTTGGGGAGAAGCTGTTTCAACAGCAGTATACATCTTGAATAGGTGTCCTACAAAAAGACTTGGTGAAGTCACACCTGAGGAAGCTTGGTCAGGTCAAAAACCAAGTGTTGGTCACCATAGAATCTTTGGTTCTGTTTGCTATAAACATGTACCTGAGATGCAAAGGAAGAAGCTAGATGATAGGGCTGAGAAGTTGATCTTGCTTGGCTATCACTCCACTGGAGCCTATAGAATCTTCAATCCACTTACTCATAGGATCATGTTAAGCAGAGATGTGAAGTTTGATGAGTCACAAGGCTGGAATTGGGACAACAACATTGACAACTCCAAAAAATACATCTAATGCACCTTGATGAAGCAGTAGCAGAAGAATCACCAGTGATTGTTGAGCAACCATCTGCAATTGAGGATCAGAATCAGAGAAGACCTCATCGGAATAGACAAGCTCCACCAAGATTGAGTGATTATGAGATCTTTCCAGATTCAGAAATCACTGCAGAGGGGGAGCTAGTTCACATGGCATTATTGGCAGAAATGGAACCTGTGAGTTTTGATGATGCAATAAAAAACAACCATTGGTTGGAGGCAATGAAGGAAGAACTCAAGTCCATTGAGAAGAATCATACTTGGGAACTCACTCAATTACCAAGTGACAAGAAAGCTATTACACTAAGATGGGTTTACAAGGCAAAAGTAAATCCAAAAGGAGAAGTAACAAAGTTTAAAGCTAGGCTTGTTGCAAAGGGATTCTTACAAAAACAAGGCTTAGACTATGATGAAGTCTTTGCACTTGTTGCAAGAATGGAAATCATAAGATTGGTAGTGGCATTGGCAAGTTATCATGTCTGGACAATCCAACAGATGGATGTCAAGTCAACTTTTCTTAATGGACCTCTAGAAGAAGAAGTGTTTGTCTCTCAGCCACCAGGTTTTGAAGTTGCAGGCAAGGAAAACTATGTGTACAAGTTGCATAAGGCACTCTATGGGCTCAAACAAGCTCCAAGAGCTTGGAATAAAAGAATAGATGGATACCTATTGCAGCTTGGGTTTGTAAAGTGCACAACTGAGTATGGAGTGTACACAAAAGGGTCAAGCTTGAATGGTTTGCTCATAATTTGCTTGTATGTTGATGATATGTTGGTGACAGGAAGCAAGATAAATGAAATCGAGGCATTTAAAGAGAGCATGAAGGCATAATTTGAGATGAGTGACCTAGGGAACCTTACCTACTTCCTAGGAATTGAGTTCATAAGAACTAAGGATGGGATCTTCATGCACCAGAAAAAGTACTCCACTGATATACTAGAGAGGTTTCAGATGCAAACTTGCAACTCTGCTTCAACTCCTATTGAATCAGGGAACATCTCACAAACTCTTGAAGAAGAAAATCAACTTGCAGATAAAACTCTCTATAGGCAGATGATTGGATGCTTGAGATATGTCTGCAATACAAGACCAGACATGGCATATGGTGTATGAGTGGTTAGTAGGCATATGGAGACACATAAGAAGACTCATCTACTAGCAGCAAAAAGGTTGCTTAGGTATCTAAAGAGAACAGTTGAGCTTGGCTTACTACTTCCCTGCAAAACCAACAATCTCAATCACGATATGTTTGGATTTAGTGATGCTGACTGGTGTGGAGATAAAGCTGATAGGAAGAGCACAATAGGGTATTTGTTTTTGCTTGGAAATGCTCCAATCTCTTGGTGCTCAAAGAAGCAAGATGTGGTTGCCTTATCTTCTTGTGAAGCAGAATACATTGCTACTTGTATAGTTGCTTGTCAGGTGTTATGGCTTGAAACTTTACTTGAAGAACTGAAGATAAGAAATGAAAAGAGTATGGTGTTGTTTATGGATAACAAATCAGCAATAAACCTTGCTAAAAATCCAGTTTCACATGGCAGGAGTAAACACATTGAGACTAGATTTCATTTCTTAAGAAGTGAAGTAAGCAAATGGAGGAGAGGTTTAAAGAAGGATAGGTTTGAGATGTTGAGAATCAAAATAGGAGTAGTGGCAGCAAAGGGAAACTGAACTAAGGAGGGATGTTAATTCATAATTCAGTTTTGTGATAGTTAGTTTACTTTTCAAATATAGTAATACAGTTAGTTATGAGCAACTATATATTGCAAGTGGAGTTTGTAATCTAACTAATTGATTTGTTCCTTGCCTTTGCTGAAATAATAAACTTCCCTACTTCACTCAATCTTCTTCTTCTTCCCTCTGTTTTCTGATTTGCACAACACGGAATCCATCCTAAAGTTATGTATATATTGGTTATTTATTAAAATCAATCTAAACCATATCATATTCAAATTAACCGGTTTTAAAAAAGTTTTAATTTTGGATTTCTTTTATCAATTTTCGTAAATCTAATGTCAAAATCGAATTCTTTTTACCAATTTTTGGAAATCCAATTCCAAATCCGGTTTTCTTTACCAAATTTTAAAAATTCATTTTCAAATCTGAGTTTGTTTACTAGTTTTCGGAAATCCAATTTCTAATCTAAAGCAGATAAAGACAATAACCATATAATGGGAAGACTTTCCTCAACAAAATAGATGGCGACAATAACTTCCTATACTAATGAGTTAAATTCATTTTTTTTTTGTATAAGTAATTGTATTATTATAATAAGTGTAACTCATTTTTTAAATATATAAATGTCGTCCTTTTCAACAACTATAGTTCTTGGAAATTAAATTTAAAATTTATCAACCTTTTAAACTTTTGACCTTATATCACTAGACTGTTAGAGCCTTATTTATTGCAGTTCATTTGTAAAATTCAATTTGTTTATATTAATTAAAAGCTTGTAAATGTTTTTATTTATGAAAATGATTAAAAGGTAACAAAAGTATAAGTGCGTACATGTTTTTGATGCTGGTTAATTTATACCAGATTTATGCTTTGTGAAGATTTCGTGACTCTAGTATGGCCGTTGGAATAGCAGAGTATATATGCTTGGGAATGTGACCAGGAACAGAGCGCCATAAGAAGGGGAAGAGAATTGCAGCAATTAAACAGAGAAGGAATCATAGCACATGAATACAAAACCACAATGGAAGCAGCCATGGATTCTACTTGCAGGTCCATATCAAGTTAGTTAAGGATATTTTCAACCAACTTAAAGGACCCACTAATACTCTTTTTTCACGTCTCATAAGAAAGTGGGAGAATTAATAAAACAATCTCTTTCATAATTATTTTTTAAAATTAAAATTTGAAATTACAGTAATATAATATTTACAATATAATTTTTTAAATTTTAATTGTTAATAAAATATTTCTTCATTTTTTATTATATCTACATATTTCTTTCCTTTGATATACATATTTTTATCATTCAAAAATTTATATTTATACACTTTTTTTCTTTTCTACTATCCAACTAAACCACAATCAAGGGAACGGGCTTGGCAGAATCAGCGGGAAAAGAAGACATTGTTGAGCTTGATTCTAGTCCGACTTTGTGAAATGACTTGAGAGGTGTAGGATAAGTAGGAGTTGGAAACAACGGAAGTAAAATACCACTACTTTTAACGTTATTTTACTTATTTCGTGAATTGGAGGCGGGATACAACCCCTGTTTTTGGACCCAAGGCCGACCTTGGTTAGTCTATCTGAGTTTATCATTCAAAAATTTACATCTATACATTTCTCTTCTTTTTCTTTCTTTTCTTTTATATTAAACATACAAAAATTTATTCTACTTCTCATAACTTTCTTCCCTCTCTCTTCTCTATTCTCTCATTTTTCTACTATACAAATCATTATGTTTGAGGAGGGTTCATGGAGGTGGAGCAATGCTTTGAATTGGAAAAATAAATTGTATCTTAGGGTTCCCATTGTTTTATATGCAATCTTATTGTATATGACTTTTCTTCCTCATCCATATCTAGAAATTGGATTAAGATTATCTCGAACAGGAAATAAAATCTTCATTTTTATTTGGGTCTCATACATTATTTTATAATTTATTACAACTATTATGAAATAAGAATAAGAATAACATATTTTTTACACAATAACAAACATCATTCTTATTCTTATTTGGATCTCATAACATCCACTTTTCCTACAACATTTACTTTTTCCTTACTTTCTCTTGACTAAGAACAACAAAGAATTATTCTTATTTAAAAATAAAAATCAGAAAACAAAAATGACACAATAGAAAATATATTAAAAATCTTCTTATTTTATTAAGAACAAGTAGAGTGGTTTTGCTGTATTCTTTCCTATTCCCCATATTTAAAAAAAAAATACACTTCTCATCGATTAATATGAATAACTACCACATAGAGCGCCAATATATCACAATGTTAACTACATCATCATCATCATTTAAAGGCGAATCTCAGATAAAGGGATCACAAACTTCAATTTTTGACGGACTAAAATAATCCAAAAAAACTTAGAGGACTAATCACAAAATCTATCATATTTACCAGACTAAAAAACTTATTAAAGCAATACATATTTGAAGGCATCTTCCTTTGCTTCACTCACTGAAGCATGACCAAAACTGTAGAGATTCAAAACTTAGCATTAGAACACCTGGATTCTCCTTTGAACAGGACATTATGCATTCTTTGGTTGGTTGATATGATATCCCTTGTTTATTTTTGAGAAAAAAATGTATATAGTGACAATGAATGAGTTTGATATACTGTTATTGTATTATTCACCATTTATATTTAATTACCATTGAATCTTCAAAAAAAAATTGATTCAAATGAATAATGAGTAATGCAACGACTGTATATAAATCTTTATATTAATAATTATTAGTTTATTTTTTTGTTGTTGTGCAACTTAAATATTTGATGATTTCTGACTACTAAATTGGAAGAATGTGTGTGAATGTGGTGAACTTAAGAGTTAGGAGCTATGCCTTCCAGCTTCAATTCATAATGTTTTTTTTACTGTAGAACATTTTATGTTTTAGTCCACACAAAAAACTTTTAATTTTTTACCTAGTAATCTAATCTTGCTTTGATAGCTCATTTATTATATTTAACTATGACATGTTAAATTTTTATGTGTTTACATTGCAAAGTAATTTTTAACTAAAGTAAGAAAATCTAACTTCGTACAAAAGTGTTTTGCAAAACAAAAATGTTATTAGTACCCTTACGATCGATACACTTTAAAAATGAGGCTTTCACAATGTTAGCCTAAAGCATACTTTTCCTGAAGCATCTCAAGTAGTGTAAAATAAATGAATTAGAAAATGACACTATTAGGAACCATGGCCTCAACTTCAAGTTTGACAAACTGGAAAAATCAAGATGCACTTAAAATTAGCGATAACTAATTTCTAATGTAAATGATTATCTAAAGTTTAAGTTAATGATAATATATGTGACTATTTTTTATGTAAAGAAAAATCATACAAAAAATGATGCACTTCATTCTACCAATTGAAATTGTACTAAGAAAGTTAGAAGGATGAACAAATATATAATATAAATAATACAAAAATTGTACCTTGATTGGTTGATCGCCTATTTAACTTTAAACACAGGAGTAGGTGATATAATAAACAGTGTAAAAAATTTTACACTGTCAGCATATCATTCACCATTGATTTGTAATACTTTTATTTGAAAGTCAATGATAACTAACATATGAATGATGGAGATTTACTCACAGTGTAAAAAATAATTACACTGTCAGTGTATATATATTAAATCCTGAATTTTAAAGAGTAAAAAAAATATCATATAAAAATTGAGAAAAAAATGTAAACACTCGTGCGTATGAGTTCTATACAATGTTACTGCATCATCTACTAACTGAATGATGGTTTGATGTATGATATAATAACTGTGTATAAATTTTTATACTGATAGTGCATGATATTATACTCATAAAAATATATAGTAAACATTTTTTTAGGCAGGAGGGTCACTCCTCCATATCACTTAAGCATGGGTCTGCCCTGATTTCTAGTGATAATTTAGATTAAGGTACTCATCATTCTAATTTTTAGTGATAATTCAGATTAAGGTACTTATCGTCCTGATTTCTAGTGATAATTCAAATTAAGGTTCTTACAATTATGGTCTTATAGATTGTGAGCATAATTACGAGACTCATTAACCATATTTTCTATAATCATTTATGATATTATGTTTTTTTGTAGTCTTCATCATCGTATTGTAATTTAAAACTATGATTGAGATGTATAACCCAAAACATTTTTTCTGTTGCATGCATGTTCAACTCTAGTTATAAATTAATAAAATTCCACTTGAAGTATTTAACATAATCTTGCTTATGGTTATTGACTAACCAATCCCTCATCCTCACGCCACAACCAAGTAAGTGCTAGAGTTTTCATGAGACATAGAGATATAGCATTGATTGGAAAGCAAGCAAAACAAAAAGAGCTTAAAAGACCAAACTTTAATTCCATCTTTTCTAAGTGTGAAGCAAGCATATATACCACCATATTATTCATCTAATTAACTTATATTAAAACACCCAAAAAAAGATATTAATGGGTCGGTGAATTAATCTAATCCTACAAAATGTACACATTTGTGACAACTTTTAAGCACTTTTAGCATTCCTTAATGCACACATCAACAAGAAAAGATGAGTGTACAACAAAATTGTGCCACCAAAAGAATCAATCTTTATCCCAAACAGAACCACTTGTCCACTCTTCTTTACACTGGGCAATTAGTTTTGCATTTATAAAATCTCACACTGTTCTACCTTTGGGTCTTTCTGTAGTTTGGAATTGGAGTGCAACAGAAAAGAAAAACACATAGTAAGAAATTTGGCATATCTCTTAGCATTGGAGTGACATGGAAACAAGCAGAGTGAGAATGAGAGTTGGGATATTTTTCCTCTACTTCACTTTAGCTGTTATTTCTCTCAATCATTGTGGTAAGCCTACTCTATCATAGGTTTCATTATTTCTTTATGTTTGCATTTTTTAAACCTAGAGAAGAGTTCTAGTATTTATATTACATTTTATTGATACAAGGCACATTTTGGACAGCAATAAGTTCATAGCTCAAAAGAATCTTCTCTTTTCCTCTTTGCAGATGCTGATAGATCAATGAAACTATTGGGAGGCCCTAAACTTGGAAGAAATATAATGAGCAAAAACCCAAAGAAGTTGAAAATTATCAAGCATTTTAATCTTCCATCTTTATTTTCATCAAATGAACTACCCTATAGTATTAGCTCCCCATTAAGTATGACTCCTTATGAATCACTACCTCCAAATTCATTGCCAGAAAACAACCCTCCATATTGTGAAAATCCACCACCAAATACTCCTACCACAATCCCAACACCCACAAGCTCTCAACCATCTACACTATCACCAAATTTTCCAACCCAAAGCCCACCTTCAAGCCCAATAACCATAATACCAGGCCCGCCCGGATTATCGACACCAACACCGGATGTTGATGTAAGCCCACCAAGTACTATCACACCTGGCTCGCCCAACCCGATACCGAATCCTCCAATTATTGAGCCTGGCCCACCCGATACATCAACAAGCCCGCCATATTTTGAGCCCAGCCCACCATTCTACATTCCTTCCCCTGCTGGTGGCATCATTCCAGGCCCACCCATTACTTTTCCATCCCCCACAGGAGGTGGCATTGTCCCAAGTCCAACAGTATTTCAACCACCTATTGTCTACCCACCACCAAGTGTCCCGCCACCACGCAATGCCGCTCCTAGCACCACCTTGTGGTGTGTGGCTAAGCCGTCGGTCCCAGACCCAATCATTCAAGAGGCCATGAACTATGCTTGTGATTCGGGAGCGGAATGTGATTCCATATCGCCCAATGGGCAATGCTTTGAACCCAATTCTGTATATGCACATGCTTCATATGCTTTCAATAGTTATTGGCAAAAGACTAAGGCTGCTGGTGGCACTTGTGAGTTTGGAGGAACAGCCATATTGGTTTCAATTGATCCTAGTGAGTGCTTCAATATAAACAAAGATAGATTTCTATTCTCCATTTTACTTAATGATAAAACCTTAGGGGCTTCTTTATGTGGTTGGTATGCATTTTTTAATAAGAACACTATCTAAATATGACTTTTGTTGCATAAGCGAGGAAATAAAAAAAATGTCTAATACATGAGGCTTCCAATTAGTAAAGTTTGGGAAGAGTAAATGTATGCAATCTTATGCACACAAATGAAGAGATTGTTTCCAGAATTTAAACGGTTTGCGTCAAGTTCAAATTCTTGATAATAACAAATTTTCATTACTTTATTCTGCTCAACATGTTTGTTTGGTGGCATGTAGACCATTTATATTGAAGAACAACATTACAAAAGAATAACATCTATGTTTGTTCTTTAATTCATTAAATATATACTTCATGCAAAAGAACTTTCTTAGTGACCTATGTTTTATTTTGGTCACTTTTAGTTTTAATAATACTAATATTACTTTTAGCTTCTTCCACAGGTTTTGATGGATGCCGCTTCATCTACAACTGATTAAAAGAAGGTCTTTTTTTCTCCATTTTTAGAGAAAATACACTTTTGGAACCAACCATGTCTTGAAGAGTGAAGACACTGTTTCTTTCATATATTCTCACATTTCTCTTCATTGTTGAAATAAGTTAAGCATCTTAAATTACTCACAAAGATTTTGTAAGTAATGTAGTAATACAAGTGACTAGTAGATTATTGCATGGTTTAATTAAATTCTCGTTATTGTACTATCCCAAAAAAAAGAGACAAAATTAACATCATTGGCAAATATTAATCAAACCTTTTTCTTTGCCTAATAGTAGGATAGCATGCATTTTTAAGAGAGTGAAAATGATAGAGAGATCATCATATCCATGATCATTTTATATATACTTTTTTTGGACTCACCATGAGGAGGATAAGATAGATATCACAAACGCCTCACACAAATAATTTGTCCCAAAAAAATTATGTTTCCGTCTTTAACTAAGTAAATTCTACTACATAATATAAAAATTTCAGATTATATTTTTATGACTTTTATTTTTAACTAAGTCACACTTTTTAATTAGATTAGATACAATAAGATCAGTTAGACACATTATAATTACATGAGTCCTTACCACATTATAACCAACTATTAAGGATTTGATGTCCCAAATTATGTCATGAACCAATAATATTAAAGCGAAAATAAAAAAATAATGAATATTTAATATTTTTAATTATTATAGCATGTTTTTATTTGTACAACATATAGTTTATGATAAAATTTACGACTCCGTATTCTTGTTGATAACCAACATTAGTTGGCACTTGGCAATATATAAAAATAGAGAGGGTTTGAACTTTTCTTAGCAAAGATTGTAAATGAACCTATAATAGGATATAATATCAATTTTCCAATTTTTTTTATAAAAACTAAAGTTTATTAATGTTTATGTGTCTTATAATTGTCATAAATTATTTATTATAATAAATATAATTATAAGTGTAATATTTATGTGTTATCATCGTAAAGATTTATACATAATCATTGTATTATTTATCATTATTTATTTACATTAATTTTTTAAAGAATTAATGACGATTAAGCATGAATGATAGATGATGCAATGATAGTCAGTGTAACACCCCGACTCAGTGGAATTTAAAATAAGTAGACAATTGAAGAAATTATATATTGCAGAAGCAAAACCATTTTGAAAATGTGAAATAATTTTTTTTCAAATATCTTTCATATAAAAATAGGTGGAATTTCCTTGACATATCCTTCAAAACAATGTAAAATTTCACAACTTGTCAAGGATAAAATTTAAGACACTGACTCAGGTGTTACATCCTACAACAGAAGGACACACTATCTAGTCGTAAGAATTGTCTTTCCTTTCCTTCAGACGATGGCACGATCAATCTCCATGAAGTCACGTACTCCCTAAAAAGTTAGGAGAGTAAGTACTTCCACATATAGTATATAAACGGCACATAAAATATCAAATTCAGATAGCATTTATCATATAATCAACTTCACATGGATGTAATAAAATGTGGAGTGTCAATACCATGATGTGTGAATATTTATTATGTATATATTGACACAATTGTTAGCCTCTTAATGAGTGCATGGAGAAATGATTTCTGTAGGGCCCCTAAACTCAACATTAACAGCAATGGTACCGACACTGGTCGAGCACGACCAGTCCTATGCTGTTCTTAGGAAGCGAACATGACAAATACTGCGCCGTGCCCACCATTGGTAATACATTGGCAAAATATCGTGCACTCGGTAGCATTGGAAACCATCCGGTCGGCAAGGGTAGCTGCTATATCATCCTAAACATGATACCTTCAAGGGGGTGTCAGATGTTACCGTAGTTAATGCGAGGAGTTCCGTCGATACAAGGGAGCTGCCCTATTCCTGACAGATCAATCCTCACTCACAGTGTCCCCTCAACCAAGTCACACAGACAAGGTACCCCTTTGGGTTCTCGATACAACAATAGCAGTGTCGTATCTTCCTGTAGACTATGCTACTAATAGTAGACACAGTAATATGGATCTTATGATTCGCACATGACATGGCAACGATTCCTTTAAGATGAACGAAGGGGAAACTTTTCGGGTTAAGGACGGGAACTTTATAAAAATTGGATTTTGACCAAAAGAATCACTGTATGTAAGTTACGATAATGTATGCTAATTTGGCACTTTGAAAAAAAACAACCTTAGACTTATAGTTTCTTAAATCGCTTGAAAACCAAACATTTGTTTAAAATCGCATGCTAATATGCTTTACCAAAACAATGTTACGCCAACTTTCTCGTAAAACACTATCTAAATTTTCAAAAGACTTTAAATGGTGAAAGCTTAGTAAAACAATTTCATTTCCATTCTTCTCGAACCACAGTCTTTTAAAAATTGATTTCATCTGGGATACTCGTATGTCATGCCATGAGAATGCATAATGACAATTTTATCATGATGTAACAGTTAATTCAACATTATAAAAAAATCAATCCAATCAGGAAATACTCATTCAACATCAATATAGTTTTCTCAATTAGTCATATCAATTAAGATTCAATTATCATGATTAAATAGTCATATCAAGTATATAACAATTTCACATTACTTGGAATTAACAAAACAACCTTAATCATACCAATCATTTTAAATACTAAGATAAAAAAAATAATCATGTCAATCCAACCAAGATCACAGATTCAACATAAAATCATATATCAAATAAACTCTATTCAATCTTAAATTAGCAATTTACGAATTAAAGGGCCTCAATACCCAGTTACTCGCGACTACAAAAACAGTATTCGACTATCTCTGCCTTAGGCCTAGCTTAGAGATGCATGACTATCTTTGACATGATTTCTAAGCTCATATATGAAAGCACTTCTCTCCATACATTAGCTCTACCGATCCTACTAACTTCTTGTCATATATTAGAATCTTGACTGGGCACGATAAGAATCTCGCAGACAGTTTGGGTTCAAGGGCTCAGAATTAATCTGAAATGTTTCGATTCACTCTTGAATGAGTACCAGAATTTGATAACTTGAAATATAAATGAGTAATACTAGGGTGGAACATAATATTTGACATATTTTAGTTCATCCTAGGAAGTTTAAGAACCTTTAGGGTTCTATGAACTTGCTGACTTCAGTTTAGAGCTTTTGGTGAGGAAAATGACATCTAATTGTCATAAGAATCTCAAAATTAAAGATTTGTCCAATAGTTTTCATATGAAATTAATTTAAATGGAATTGGGCATTCAGGCTAGGGTTTATGGACTAAAAATCATGTAATGCACACCCATAATATTTAGCCATAAGGCAACCATACACTACATCAGTGTAGAGAGCATAATTCTTGAGTGGCTGATTGAAAACAAGCACATTTTATCATGGTTTGGAAGTGGCTGATTGAAAACAAGGAAAAACTTTGGTATTTTAAGGCCTCGAATTTTAGGCTGGTAGAAGATGGTTTGGAAGGCATCTTTACAGATTACCATAACCTCCTTCTAGGCTAGTCTAGGACAAAATATATTTTGGTAAAATAGACATAACTCTCAAATGGCTAAATGGATTGGAGAAAACTTTATCAATTTGGAAAGCTGGTGCGATAAGGAAAATTAAAAGTAGTTATAAGCTCTAATATTAAGATTGGAAAGCACAATGTAGAAGTGATCTTTGTGATTGATCACAGTTTTGGAGACAATAGAAACTAGTTTGGGTAAATTAGGAATAACTTACTCCCAACTTACCCAAACATGACAAATTTTATATCAAAATGAAGCTAATGGAAAGGGTAACCACACTATGGGCTTGAAATTTCTAAATCATACCCTCAGTGATCTAGAATAGTTGTGCACAAACATGATAGAACATAGAGTGTTTGGATATCAAGCAAGATGTGTGGTTGAGTTCGTGAACTTCAATCACCAAGAAATGAATCAAAACTCATAATAGAGATAAAAAACACAATGAAAACAGATTCTAAAGGATGATCACATGACATGCACGTAGTATATTTTTAGTTTCAAAGACTCGCACACACACTACAACATCTAACCCACCATATTAAGCTTATTGTCATGGTAAGAATGTGGGTTAGGGTTTGACAACCTTCTAACCCCAAATTTCAGAATCTCAACACCTAAAATAGAAGGGACTTGACATTCAAAAGCGAAAATCAAGTTCAATGGTTCAACAATCACTCAAATGGATGAAGAGAAACTCAAACAACAAAGAAACTAGCTTGATCAACATGCCACTATGACTGAACTTATAGAATATAATTTTAAGGGTTCTAATGAGATATTTACATAATTTAACAATAAAATTGGATTTTCCATAACTTAATTATGTTAGAACACCTCTTGCACGCAAGAAGAATGAAGGAAAAAAGCCCCCAACACTATTTGTGTTGGTCATATATGCTAGAAATGGAGGAAAGAAGAAGAAGAAGAACTTTGTGTGGGTGTTGGTGGAAGTTTGGAAGACGTTCCAACCCCTAAGGATTTATATAGGAAAGGAGGATGTGGTGAGGTGGGTCATTAAGGCTGGATTAATCCTTAATGGTGTCACCTAAGGCACACTTGTCAAGTGCTAAGCCTAACCATGCATGCCATCCTAAATCCTTGTGATTTAACATGTGTTATGTTGTTTTGAATTTTTGTGTTTTGCATGGATGTGTTTCTTGCATTCTAAGGCACCCTAAGACAAGTCTAAATATTATCTAGATGAGTATAAATGATAATCCATGCATCATAGATTGATAGCTTGAGCTCTAAGAAACAAGACTAGATAAAACCTATCTAATTAGACTAATCTTGGTATTGCTGATTTGAGATGGATTAAATCTCTGGATAGAAATTTTAATCTGTAAAAATAATTTCACCATTGGATTGCATTGGTTATAAGAGAATAGGGTTTAGGCTTAAGAATCACTCAAAAAACTATCATAACGAAAATGTTATAGACTTTCTAAGGAATGAGAATTTTTGCTAATACTAGAACACGAGTTTGCACTCTAAATAGCTTGAGTAAGATTAAATGATTGTAAATATGATTATAGTATTGGGAAAATATTAACTTATACTCTTAGAAAACTTTCTATGAGGTTTGATTACACTCAAGGTGATATAGAGACGAATATAGATAGTCGTAGCCAAGGCTGGCAACACGGTCATTGACAATTTTCGGGAAATTGTCTGAGTTGTTACTCCAGATTTTTAATTGGGGTAAGGTCGCGCACCGATTTTCGGCTGCACGAATTTATTTAGAGTCGTCACTACATTTTATAGTTAAAAATGTAGAAAAATATTTTAAGCCCAATTACCTTGGGTTTTCGAAATTTTGATATCTAGACTCAAGAGTCGGTTACAAGGTAGAGAAAATATTAGCACCATATTTGCCCGCCGTAAGCGATACCTTTCACTAAAATATACGAATTTATTATTATTATTTTATTATTGAATTATCTGGTTAATTCATTAATTATTAAAAGGAACCAATTTATTTATTTTTATTATTATGTCTGACAAAATTGACATTGGTCCTACATATCCTTATTAAGGGAATTAAGGCTTACATAGTTCTTTATTAGAAAAACTTTTGTTGGTTGAGTTTATTTTAATTAAATAAAATATATTTTTTAATAAAAAATGTTTATTTTGCATGTTATTTATTGGTGAAAAAAGTTTTTTATTTGGTTACTTTTTTATTTATTTTTTAATTAAGAAAATAGAATTTAATCGATTTTGAGATTGAATCGGTTGAAAAGAAGCGGCGTAACGTGACCTTTCGAAGATGATTTGAGAATAAAGAGGCATCTAGAGCGACCTTCTCTCCATCTTTGATCGATTCTCAAAATTACTTTCATTTCAAAAAAACATTTTTAGTTATGTATGATGTCTCTTATTTTACTAAAAAATTTCACAAGTTCCTTAATAATCATTTTGATTAATTATGGAATGAAAATAAATTTTAGTTGGTCACAGTATTTAATAAGATTTTAAATCCCTTTTTATAAACAGTAAGAATAGTTGTAGGGAAATTATTTAATTACTATATGCATAAAATGTTTACTAACTATTATCAATGTCATAATATGTGAGTATTAACAATATAATTATGGTTTAAATTTATAATTGGAGATATAATTTATGTAGGATTGATATAAAAATACATTTATGGCAAATCATACACTTTAGTAAAAAATATACCTTTAAAGAAGCCTACAAACACTATGCAGAGCCAAGAGAGACGTTGATACTGCTTGAGGACTCGTGGCAGCAATGGATTGGGGAGGCGCTATTGCTAAACGTTCTTGGTCACGTGTCAGGATGTGGGTGGTGGAAGTAGAGTGCCTAAAATGATCCCATGTGTTGGGGATCCAAACCATGGTCAGTGACGCAAATTGGGTGAGGGCGAGTGCAGGGACACATAGCGCACTCGCTGGCATGATGCTTCGGTTGGGCAGAGGCGAGGCTGCATGGATGGACCTGTGCACGTGGCTGTAGTTGAACCTGTGTTCCTGTGGGTGCAGCGTTCAGGTCTGGCGTGGTGCAGCGTTCAGGTGTGGCATGGTGCAACGTAGTATGGACTTGTTTCATGACGTGATTGGATGGTTACGAAGTCAACGGAGGGGAGTGGTTGTAACATCGTGAATTTTTTGTGTATGTTTTATTAATTATTTATTTTATCAACGATTAATTTTAGAAATTAATCAGTATTGATTTAGGCTAAAACATAGTTGAGTGTTAGTCTTGTTTGGTTATTTTCTATTATGTGGTAAACTTTCGTAATTTTCTGCGACGAAAGATTTTTGAGCTGCTGTCGGGCCTAAATTTGTCCGAATTCGGCCCAAGAACGTGTTTTTGAGTTCCGTAACTCAGAATCGAATTCCGATTGCACCATTGACTTCTAAATATTATTTTGAGTCAAGATAGACATGAAGTTCGTCCATAACACAATTCAAAATATTTTCCACTCCGAATTTCGTGTTTCGAAGTTCTAACCGTAAACCAAAATCTGAAGATTTTTAATATCCGATCGAGTATTAGCCGAAAATACTCGGACATGGTTTAATCGAGAATGTTTCACCGAAAAGTTCACATCACTTTCATGTAAGAGGATTGCTTATTAAACTAGCAAAAAACATATCCTCTCACTCAAAATCCCTAAAATCACTCACACATCTCTTACACAAACTACTTTTTGAAAAACCATTGACTGATTCCCCCAAAATCTGATTTCTCTCTTTAAGGAACCAAATCCTAACTAAGAGAATGTTAGGTATCAGTGGTCTAGACACACTTAGAAGGGGGATTGAATAGGTGTAGCGGTTATCAATTACCACTTCTCGCACCAAAACCCAGTTCTGGAAAATAGCTCAGGTAATCGATTAACCAGTGGGCTGAATCGATTAACACGAAACAGAAACAGAATTACAAGATCACCTTCTTGCACAGTTATTTACCAACAAACAAGTAGAGATACAACATATATTTTTATGCACAATTAACAAGGATATAACAAAGTATCACTATGCAAAATATCATATTCAAACACGAATTAAAAACAGTTTGAATTAAAAAAGAGATTGAGAGAGAACAACTTGCACAAATGGATTTTTATCCTGGTTCATTTGCGGGTCCACTTGCAAACTACATCCAGGTCTCCCCTTCTGATCTTGGGAGATTTCTCTTCACTATGTTAAAAACTTTGTATTGTCACATACACCAATTCAATTACAAGACTCTAGACGCTTCTTTCTAGAATTTCAAGAACCTCTAACCTTGGTTTGACTATCCCTATCACTTGAGAAAACATTTCTCGCGATCCAGCCCCAACCAAGATTCTCGCTCTAAATTCAAGACCTACAAGCGTTGGTGAAGATTCACTCAATCTCAATGGTGGTAAGACACCAAGAGACTAAACCCAAAGTACAAAACATTAAACAAAAACAGAGTTTTACTAAGCACTAAAATGCTCAAATTGCAACAATGAAAAACTCAAAGATTAACCCACACTCAAGTAACATGAGTCATCATGAAAGTATGTGAGTTAATACAAAACATATAATACATAATCTTTCTCTAAGATCTCTAATCAGAATGCACGAACATGCAAGAAAGAATGAATGAGTTTTAGAACATGAAAACAACATGCAATTTATCATGAACAATATGAACTAAGCATATTAATTTCTCTTTCTCACACATGCATCTCTCTTCTGCCTATAATGCAGTAAATCACGAAGATTATGCTCTCTAATAATTCCTAAACAATAAGATGCAATGCTACACGTTTCTGCAATTTTCCAGAACTTATACAAACAAATTTGACCCTTCAAACTGTTATTTTCAGTTATGCAGTTAAAACAGAAAACAGTTATAATAGAAAACAAACACATTAATCGATTAACCAACATATTACAATACGTGATTAAATGGTAAACTACGTATATGTTATACTTGACTCCTATACATGTTTTAGCAATTATGTTATGCCTAATATGCACATACAACATGTATGATTAATGCATGACCATATAATAAACTAGATGATATGCCTCATGAATATGATATGTCAATATTAATGGCTTTGAGACTTGCATCTTGGTTTACCTAACCTAGACTCACTAACTGAGGCACACATTCTATACTACTTAGAAATATTACTCTATTGATATAACCTAGTCTAGATATGACCAATGAGTTCTAGGCATGTTGATTGTTGAGACATCTTCAAGCTTTTACTAACTCTTTGTCTTCATCAAAACATAGGCAAAACATTGCTAGTGCAATCCTTGACACTTTGCACTTTCAATCTCCCCCTTTTTGATGATGACAAACACCACGTCAAATACTACATTAAATTTGATGAATTAGCTTGACGATGTTGTACATTTGCATAGCGGTTGTGAATTCAAAGTTGAAGCGCTTGCTCTCCCCCTTAGGTAAGCAATAATTACTACGGAAGCTATTATACAACCTGCAATACATTAAACACAACAAGCAACCTTTCTCCCCATTTTCACATTATAAAAAAGATACAAATATTCAATTATAGTCAAAAGTCAGAAGAGTTATTATGGTTATGACAGACTGTAAATAATCAATTAATTTTGGGCGTTTAATTAATCAACCAGCTGTAAGAAATTTGCACAAATGCTCATTTTTACATGATTTAATCGATTAAAACCATAGCATAATCGATTAAATTGACAGTAAACAATAACATAACTGATTTAATGACATGAAAGGCTATGTTAATTCAAATTAGGCATGTAATGATTAAGTAGTGATATAAATGAATAGTAAATAGTAGGCTTAATCAATCAACATGGGTACATACACCAAACATGACCAATATCCATTAAATATAAATCCATACTATATACGACATAATTAACCATTAAGCACGAAATAGACAATTTGAAAACATTAACGCATTACTTCCAAATGCAAACAGCAAGGTATAATTTAAGCATAATACCAACACAAGTTTAGTAAAAGAGAAGTAGTTTAGCTATTACAATCCAAATGCAAAAGCAAAATAGAAAATGAAGTTCTCAGGAGGAAAGCAAGGATCACCATAATCCATAAACTAGGAAGGATAAACCTAAGGATCTAAGGTCTCCTAACTAGGGATGAGATGGAGGGTTTTTATCGTCAGGAATGATCATGCCACCACCACCCTTGATGAGGGTGCTCAACTTGTTGAACTCGGCACACAACCTCTTGCTTTGTGAATCTGCAGTTTTCTGAGCGAAGTTCCTCAAGGATTGATAATGATTATCTATTAAGGCATTCTGACGCTCTTCAAAGTTCTCCAGATCAGTATGGCATGTATCCTTTAAATACTGAAAATGAAGATCCATCCCGTTGTTAAGACATTGTTCTATAACATCCAAGTGAGCTTGTCCAAAGGATGGTTCTTGTGTTGAATTTCCATAAGACTCCCCCTGAGTTGTAGCATTTGCCTCATGTGTTTCATCTTGATCATCCTCACCAAATGGGTTGAGGTTCACAATGTTGAAATCCTCCTGGTATTGCCAAGTGTTGCCATACTTGTAGATGCCCATCTTGTGAATCAAACTTTCACCAATCAAATGATCTTTATCAGAACATTCCACAATAATAGTATCGAAAACATCAATATGCAAATAGTCAATAATGCACGAGATGAAAATACTACAGGGAAGCAACTTCGATTGCGATGTAGAGACACTATACATGACCTTCAGGATCTCTTCGGGCCAATTAATCATCACATTTTCCTTGACCGCGTACATAAACCTCAAATCAGTCATGGTAGGTTGTGTATGATTTGTGTTCCTTTGAATCAATATATATGCAATCAGATAGTGCAGGAGCCTATTCTCTACGAATAATGACACAACTTTTGTCAATTCACCTTGAACATATAATTGAGGTCTCCTCAAACACGACTTATACACATCAACATCATCAAAAAAGTTGTTTACCCAATCACAATCTCCTAAACTAGCACCATTATATGATAATCCACCCACATTCATGAATATGTCATCATTCAGCTAAAATAATTTTCCAGTTATCATAGACCAGTACTTCCCATCCTTGTATCTAAAATTAGCATAATATTCCCTAACTAGAGCAGGGTAAATGTTACCTTTCAATTCCAAAAAGGGGACAACCCCTTGTGCTTGCATTCCATGCGGAAAACGAAGTTTTGTTCCGCTAACCAAGTTAAGTTAGCATACCTTATGTACGTAAGTTTTCTTCCCTGAAACTTGAGCAACCGAGTCTCTTGCAAAATCAAAGAGTAATATGGGTCTCCACGGTCCTACCTCACTTGTTGATTCGAAGATACGGCTTTTGGAGCACGTGGTGGACGTTGAGCGGTTGTCTTAATCCTTTTTGCATGACCTCTTTCCATTTGTAACTGAAAACCGAACTGATTTGGAGGTTTAAGGAAGGATTCACAGAAAACCTAACTTAAGGTTTGGAATTGGGGGTAAACAGATTTCTTGAAAATTAATGATGGATAAAAAGGTTTATGGAGTGGAATGGGGTTGTAGTATCCAATTTTAGGTTAGGTTAAAGTTTAGGATTGATATTGAACTTGTTCCTCTGAGATTTGAGAGAAAATGGGATGAGGGAGGTTTTGAAAAATGCCCAGAAACGCTTATGTTTCTATTTAACTGGTGCCATTAATCGATTAACTACCAGACGATTATTCTGAGTTAAAAATAACAGGTTTTAAAAAATTGCACCCAGGTAATAGATTAAAATAAGGCCATAATCAATTAAATTGCATCAGATTTACAGAATCAAGAGCATTTTGGATGTTTTAAAAGCATGCAAAGATTTCTAACTTTTAGAATGCAATATTGAGCAGTCACATATATACATAGAGCTTATTTATAGAATCATGGATCATATAGGAATAACTAGCATTCAACATATTCTCTTTTTGAAGCATACAAGGTAAATAATCATGCAAGGCAATAACATAAACTCAGTCCAGATATTTTTCATCAAGGATTCCTTGTTCTCTTCGAAGAACATAGAAGCTATCTCGTGAGAGGGGCTTGGTGAAAATATCCGCTAATTACTTAGAGGTTTATACAAATTCTAGCACACAATCGCCTTTTTGCACATGATCACGTAAAAATGATGCCTTATTTCTATATGCTTGTTTCTCGAATGCAAAACGAGATTCTTGGAAAGGTTGATGGCACTCGTATTATCACACTTAATGGGGATCTTTTCTAGTTTAAGCCCAAATTCCTTAAGTTGCTGCTTCATCCAAAGGATTTGAGTGCAACACACGCCAACGACAATGTATTCCGCTTCTGCGGTGGACAAAGCAACACATGCTTGCTATTTGCTGTGTCATGCCACTAAGGAACTTCCTAATAAATGACAAGTCCCACTAGTGCTCTTTCGATCCAACTTACACCCAGCGAAGTCGGAATCAGAGTAACCTACCAAGGATAATGAGGCATCCCTAGGATACCATAATCCCATATTTATTGTTCATTAGGCAAAGCTTTTACTAACTCCTCATCTTCATCAAAACATAGGAAAAACATTGCTAGTACAATCCTTGACACTTTGCACTTTCAGAGAATACCTTAGCATTTTCATACTCTTTCTTCACTTTGCATTTTCTACAGAACTCTCAAGGTAGTTCTTCATGGTTCTTCATTTTGATTTTTTCATCTCTTAAGATCTAACCATTACATGTTTATGAAATTTTAGTATGATGTTTATACGTATGTTATGAACATTTTCAACCATTGAAATGTTCTAATAATCTTCCTAACTCTTTTTATGTTCAAAACTCCAAATAGGTATTTTCTTGAACTTAGAAAGTTATTTTGAAACCATGAACTCTTTGGGTTTATGGGGCAGTTTTTAATGTTTAGAAAGTTTGTATGTTTGTTGGTATTTGAACATGGTTAAAGGTGATGATTGTATATCAAAGGAACATTTAAGGAGTTTTCCTCACCATGCAAAGTTTGGACTTTTCCTCTTATTTTTGTCTTGAAAAACCATAGCCTTGGACAAGTTTAGAATAATATATTTTTAATGTTGAAGTTTGATTTTGTTTCAAATGGGATGATTTTGTTATCAAAGGAACCTTTAAAGTGTTTAATGATAAGTTGAAGGATCAAAACTTTCCTTAGCATTAGGTCTAAATCATGACCAATCTGTGTTGAAGAAAAGTTTAGTATGTTTATGGATGAGTTTTGTAAAAAAGTGTGGTTTTAAAATATTATGAGTTAAAAATTTGATTAGTAAATGATATTCTTTGACTTTCAAGTTAAAGTAATGATTTGAGATAAAAGATGACTGATAAAAATCTTGATTTTATACACTTAAAGTGTTATGAAGTAATGGATGGTTGATTTGTTATAGAATGAACATTAATAAGGTAAGCTTACTTTAAAGTGGTAAGTGTAACTTAAGAAATGTTGATTTTAAATGTTGTTTTAAGCATGAGATCAACACTACCAAGAAGGTGTTGAAATGACCATGAAAAACCTATTATGCAAAATAGGGAATCTACTTAAGATGACTTACTTTAAAGTGATAAGATCAACTTGAGAGATATTGATTTAAAAAGTGTGGACTTGGATTAAGAAACTTACCTAAAAATGGCGGAATATGGCTTAAAAAGTCTCCATGAAAATAAAAATCTATGAGGTAATAAAAGTGTAAACTTTATTAAAAACTTACCTTGGAAAAACGTTGGAAATCAGGAACAAGACTTTCGAGGATAAAAGATGGTTCAAAAATATGAATCTTGGACCGGATGGATGAAGTCGTTGAGTTCATAAATGGATTAAAGTGTTAAACAATGTCTTTACTTTAGGGTTATCATGTAAAATTGATTCCCAAATCACTAAATTGTTTTTGTGTGTTTAGTTTTGAGGCTTTCGAAGTTGGAAGATCAACCCACTCTCTTGTAAAGGAAATCAAGCACGCGAAAACCTAAGGTGAGGGAGAATACATCGTGACATAGTGGTGTCCAAATATGACACTCGAATCTCCTAAACTATCTCAAAAGTTTGGAGTTATATTTGTGTATTAAGAAAACCCGTACTTAATCAAACATTTGCGTACATGGATTTGTATAGATACTTTCTTAAGTTGTATGCTTAGGATACCTTAAAATATCAAGTATTGTGGTAGTTATCCATGAAGGAACACCACTCGAGAAACTAAAACGCATAGGGATCATAAACAATAGAGAGTTTCGATCCGGTAGCCCAAAAGGGCGAGGAAAATGGTCTTGGTAACTGGACCACCTCGCCCGGGCGACCCAGCCTCGCCTGGGCGTAAGAGAAGCAGAGGAGAATGATTCCAATTGGCGCCTGGGTGAGCAACCCCTCGCCTGGGCTAGCCATCCTCGCTTGGGCAAGTGTTTCTCACCTAGGCGAGGGCCATACAACCTGTTGGGCGTATTTTGGGCGTTTTTTGCGCCCGTGTGACCACACCTTGCCCGAGCGAGGACCATACAGGTATTTTGGCCAATTTTTGATTGATTTTTCGCTTGAGCGACAATCCCTCAATTGGGCGAGAATTGGGAAGAGAATTGAGTCTGTTTTGATGAGTCTCTCGCTTGAGCGACAATCTCTCGCTTGAGCGACAGTCTCTCGCTTGAGCGAGAGACACACAATATTTTTTTATTGTTTCTGATTATTTGATTTCTTAGGCAATAGCCCTAGCTTGGATGTGAAGTGTATTTACACTTGGGAAAGACCGTGACTCAGATGATTGAGTCTGGTGCCCAAAATTGATAAACTTATACAAGTACCTTTGTTCTTGCACCTATTTAGGGTCAGGTTTCCGACTGTGATGTCGTGATTAGGGCAATGCCCAAAAGGATTACATGATACCATGTAGTGAGGTCATCTGACCAATGAGGCTTGGCCATGTGGTCGTCCAGGATATACAACGATTGTTCGAATTGGTAATGATGTTAGTCCTCTATTACGTGATGACGTAAGATCGGGTCCCACAGAAGCATTCCTTTTGGAGATGTCTTAGGTTGGGCCGGTCATATAAAAGAATGATTAAAAGATTTAATCTGCTAACCTCGGTTAGTGTGCATACTCATTATGGATAATGAAGTAGTAGAGAGGAAATTTACGAGAGACGAATGAGGGACGGTGATGGCGGTGGTTCGTCAGCAAAGTCTTGAGGGTGAGTCTAGGTGAGACGAGTCCCTTGCATTCCTAGATGAGGTATTCTGTTAGATCGGACAGTTCTCACATTGCAAACTAGATTATCTCTGACAACCACTCGTTGCAATCAGGATCGATGATAGGGATGTCCAGAAAGTGTTTTATACGACATCGTCCTGAAATGGACAGTTCTTTGGAACATATCGATCATATATCCTTGTGAGGAATAGTTTGGTGCGTTCAAATCAGGTTGTTATGGGACATGTACTCTCGGTTATTTCCGAATAGTTTATTGGGAGGATATTGGTGTAAGGATGGATGAAATAAACATAACATCAATACATTGAGCTCGTGGATATTAATCCTCATGGTTTTAGTTATAACATCATTCATCATTTACATTTATGTATGTGATATATATATTGTGTATGTTATGTGTGTTTGTCTGGATGTAATATTCTGTATAATTCCACGCCGTCAATGAGTAATATTCATTAGATGTCATACACCTTTTTCCTCATGTTTGTCTTCTTTTCGCGTTTTGTTCAGATGAATTGTTTTGTCAGGATTCAGAGTTACCACTTCTCGATGTCCCAGGATGGGGCATAGAGGATTGAGGGAAACCGTTATACCTACACAGACCCTTGTGCCTTAGAGTTAGAGATGATATGTGATGGATCTTCCATGCGCTTTCCCTACCATCACGAGGAGCTGGAGGCTTCCTTTATCCTACATCCTCTAAGGTCGGCATGGACCAGATGTTGTAGAGCCTTCCAAGAGGCGACAGACTTGGAACGACGCGATCAGTTCCCCAGTATGGAGGAGAGCAGCCCAGCAGACGATGCCAGATCTCCAGGCGGATGCAAGGGTGGTGACTCCGTCAATGCATTAGTCCTATGTTCCAAATGAGGAGATGGCGGAAGAGGAAGAGGAGCCAGCAGCTAAAGAGGATGATTGTGTGGAGTTGATCAACATCGAGGACTCCATTGAGGTTGTCAACCTCTCCTCCGACTCTGAGATGGAGGAGGACTCAAGCGAGTGTTCCAGCACACTTGCAGATGCTAGGGCTAGCCGTTAGGAGCTATTTCCATTTCTATTTTGCTTTTGATTAGGGTACCTGTGTAGGGTATTTATTTTATGAGTAGTTTTATTTAGGCGACGATTAGGATACCGCTTTGTATTTCATACCAACTTTTTCTGATATTCTAATGAAGTATTATTCAAAGTTATATTGAGTTATTTTTTGTTACCTTTAGGTAATGGTTTTTTATTTTCTGCATTGTATGTTACTTAAAGTGATGTTTCGAAAATGAAATGAATATAAGGAAATAAATTTTATATGGCTACATTATTTATAAAAATTTTTTACCCATTTTTAAGCAAGATTTTTGGAGTAATTTTCAGGGCATTACAATGGTTGGTAATCAGATCTAAAGGATGAGGTTTAAGTGTGGGGTGAGTGCACGGGAACAGCGTATTCCAGCGTGCATTAGATCATTCCGAAATAAAAAAAGGTTTTCTCTTTCCCACAATGGCACGTTGCTTTTTTGGGTAGAGGTTTTTAAGTGTTTCCGGTGTAGTTTTTTATGTTCACCTTAAGCTCTATTTGTAGTGAAATTTCAATCACCTAATCCCAAAATTTAAGTTAACAAATTTTCAGTTTTGGATAAAGCTAATCCCTTAAATTAAGAGATCTTAACAGACTAGTTTGACCATCTTATCTTAACATTATTTTAATAATTTTTCTGTTTACCCATTTTTAAATTGAAATTAGTTTGTTAGTGTATTTTGCTTATTTAATTATTTAAATTAATCTGAAAATTTTTATAAAAAAAATTGACAAAATAAAATAAATTATTTCCTATACGTTTAATATTTAATATTTAAAATTTTAAAAAATCAAAATAAATAAATAGAAAAACATGTTTTCTCTCCTTTTCTCCCCTTCCTATTTCAAATTTTTATTTTTTAAAATCATTTTCTTGTGAATTAACTTAATCTAATTTTGAACTTTTGGTTAACCTAATAACTTAGATTCAGAAACTCTAGCAACATTAATTTATTTATTATTGTTTTTGAATTTTCGGTTAAACTAATGACTTGGATTTAGGAACCGTGAGAACTTTGATTTATTTATTATTATTTTTTGAATTTTCAGTTAACCTAATCACTTGGATGTAGGAACCCTAACAACATTAATTTAATATTATTATTTTGTTTTGTTATATTTTTATTTCTTTTATTTTTTGTGTAAAATGAAGCATCTAAAAAGAATTTCAAGTATTCTTAATTTATTTACTTTAATTAATTTCGAAAATAATTATAAAAAGTTCATAAAATGGTTTTAATTATTTTTACTCATTATAATTAAATAAAGTCATTTTATTATTTTCATTTAAAACATTATGGACTTTTTTTGGGCCGGACAATAAGAGGTGTTCACATGTAATAACTTTATAGTTCAATAAAACTGATTACTAATAACATAATCTAGGCTTATACAAGTCACGGGGTCTCTGAGACCACTTCTGATGAGTTCTGTGACGATAACATGTAAATCCCAACTGTACAAAACTTTCTACTGAGCATATTGCGTACTTATTCTTCTATCCTAATCTCATGATATAACTTTAATTTATGTTAGAAACAAAATCATGAATTTTTCCTAATGAAATTTCATGATACACAACTCATTTCCTATCTCCTCTCACTACCAATCTATAATTGACAAAGAATTTCATATAGCTCCCTATTATTTAAGAGAATAATAGACACTTATATATATGGAGAGAGCTGAAATTTGGGATGTGACAGTTAGTGCATACATTTTTCTCTATAATTATTAGTTTAAAATGAAATATCGTAGCTTTGAACCATAATAAAAACTAAATCAACCAAAGCAAACTATGAAGCATGCTTTTAATAATTGAATAGAACATGTTTGGCGTACTGTTTTCCCTAAAACTATGTTTGGTTGCATGTTTGAACCATTTAAAATTACATTTAAACGTATAAACAAATTTGTCTCAAAAGGTCTTACAATCTTATAATAAAATGATTTTGTACCAAAACTACGATTTAACCAAGAAGTGATAAAATGTATATTTTTTTGGTTAGCTGAAAACTCCTATTCAGAGATTCTATTTCAAAGATGTTTTTTTTGGAACAATGCACCTAATTGTATATCTATTTGATTAGTATATTGATTATTGATACTGATAAAGACAAAATCACCTTCTTGTCAATGATGTAAAGATAACTTGAATTTATATATTTTTTGAAAAACTTTTCCATTCATCATGTAGAAATTATTTTAACCGATATAAAAGTGACGATCTAAGTGTTTGTATAGATAATGTACATCTTATCAATGGTGCAACTATTACGTTTTAGCATATAAAAAAAGAGCAAAAGTAACTTGGATTGATAAGTGAACCACATGACAATAAGATTTGGTTGGGTGGTAATAAAATGAAGAGTTGTAGCTTATTTGGTGGATAAGATATGATAAATAAAAGAGTAAATATATATCTTGGTCCTTCATATTTTTCTCGACCTTATCAAGTTTGTCCCTAATAAATTTAAATTATCAATTTAGTCCTCAACAATTTCAATGTTGATTCACGTTAGTCCTTCCGTCCATTCCCATCAGTTAGTGTTAATAGTTTTATCTATGTGGGTCGTTAACTACTGATTTGGCGTGACATTTTCCATCCATGTGGTCGTGTGTCATACTTCAACAATCACGTTTTTTCCTTGAGACAAAACAACTTACTTTCATTTTTTAACTGAACGAGAACATTTTGGGTTGCTTTAACGACATCACTTTGGGAGTAATAAATTTAAAAAAAAATTTGAAACCCAAATTGATATAATGTTGTGTGGGAACTAGCCATGTGCACCACTGTTGATGAATATAATGTTGATATGAGAAATTTGAAGGCGAAGCATTTAATGGCATGAACCTATCTCAATAATCTTGAGTCTATCTCGTAGGTAAAAGCATATTACAATTATTGGCCAAAAGTAGACGATATCACTAACAACATGCGTGAAGTATAGAATGTATAGATTGTTGAATATCTGGATAAGCCGTTTTTAAACATGTTGAAGGAGTTACGATGTTATATAATGAGGAGAATGAGACAATACAAAGTAGCAATTATGTATTGGAAGGGGAAGTTGTTGTGTGTCCAACATAAAAAGTTAGAGAAAATAAAACTTGACAATATTAGGTGGACACCTACATGGATTTGAAATGTTGATAGCCACACATATGAGGTTAGGCATAGGTTACTTAAGTTGGAGGTCATTTTGACAAACCAGATATGCACATGTCAAAAATGGCAACTCACTAACCTACCTTGTGAACTTGTAATTGCAGTAGTTGCAGTAATTGCATTCAACAACGACAGTCCTAGAGATGATGTGCATCATTGGTTGAATTAGATGCTTTCAATGTGACTCACTCATATGCCATTAACCTAATAAACATTTAGGATTTCTAGGTTAGTGAAAATCAAAATCCAAGACCATATCCACCAAAGCTTAAAAGGCCAATTAACATACCAAAGAAGTAGAGAAGAAGAGATGTGTAAACTCAAAAGTTGTACCTACTTTTCCACAAAATATGCAAAGGTCATGAAATCAAAACGTCCAAAATGCAATCAGCAAAGACATTATGTCAAAACTTGTAAAGGTCTATGAGCAACAAGTAAGAAGCTTAAGAAGAATGAACCAAAGTCAGAACATATGCATGGTGATTTACTTCAGACACAAGTAATTTACATAACCCCTTACATATCTAAATTATTTTGCAACCCTTATTTGATAAATGACATTTTACATGCATGATGTTTGTAGGAAAGTAAAATTGGTTCATCAAGAACAAAAGTTGCCAAACAACCCAAAACTATTGGTTACTTTGTTCTGTTGGTAATTATCATAATTGTGGAATTGAGACATAATATAATATTTTAGGGACTAATATGGTTTGTTATATTTCTTTCAATTTGAAGATGACACCCAAGAAACTTCTATCATCCTGGAAGAACCATATACCAATCCAGAATCAACTGTCATACTAGAAGTAGCTGCAATCCTACGAAGAAAATCTTCAAGGTTCATGTCACTAAGAACTACAAGAAAGAATGCAAAAAATAAATGATCCCTCCCATTTGATGTTTTTTAGTTTGAGGTATTTTCTATTATGTTGAACTCATTTTACTTTCATGGAAAAGTTATAATTCATCAATGATCTTTCATGGTTCATTGGTTATTTTGTTTAACTCTTTAACTCTTTAATTTTGGTCAACATTTATAATGGATACAATTTGGTTATTTGTAATGGAAAAATTAACATTATGCTCTCAACTTTTGTTTATTAGTTATACATTATGTTGTAACATTGTATATACATTATGCTAAACAAAGCAGAAATAACAACTTGATTTGGTCGAAACCAACTTCATTTCATTTTGATCATAACAATGTTAAATACATACACATAAGTTAACCTATCTTCAACAAAGAACAAAAATGCCTACCTAAACGGAAACAAAAATACATTAAAACATAACCGCAAATACAACAAAGAATGAAGTAGCTACAAGTACAACTTTTCTGGATCATTTTTGACATATTTTTTTCATCATAATTTTAATTTCTTAGACATTAGCTTGCAATTGATGTATGTGCACTGTATTTTACAGCACAAATTCTTCCTTCACTTCTTCACTTCTTTCCTAGTCTTCCACCCACATAAAAAAAATTGGAACAATATTAATTTCTCCCCTACAAAATAATGAAAGTGTCATAAAAGAGTATGGGAACAAGGAGAACACATAGAAATATGGAAAATTCATAACCTTGAAATAAGGACAACCATAAAACTGTCTCATTGGGTTCTTAAGATTTTTTTATGTGTATACAACAACAACTGTATTACAGTGACAAATTGGAGGAGAAAACTTTGGCTTGCATTGAGACTTATTAGCCACACTAGAGTTGAGCTACCATAAGTGTTTACATCGCTATAGTTTTCCATCTTCAATGGCTTAGAGTTGTTGTTAAAGGTTGTAGGGGAGACTGAAACTCGATTCTTTCCTTTGTTGGTTTTAGGTGGAAGAAAACACCGAAAATGATCTTGTTTTGGGTTTCAATTTCTTTTAAAAATATTAATCTACAACGATGTTGTTCGGTAATAGGATACAAGCTAAAAAATGAAAACAATGTCACTTTTTCTTAGGGAAATTTATGTGGATTTAGGGATGGCAAAAAACCTGACCCGTGGGTACCCGTGGAAATACCCGCAACGGGTACCCGCAATAATAGCTTATAGGCAGGAGCGGGTTTTGTGATACCCGCCCCACGGGTACCCACAAATTTATATTTATTTTTTCGTTAAATTTTTATATATATTTATTATTATTATAAGATTATATATCATATACTTTATTATTATTTCATAATAAATTACACATATTTGACTATGATCATAAATTTATCATATAAATATCATATTATTCATGTAACAATTATTTTACATATTGATTATTATAAATTATATAAATATATAATTAAAATTAAAAATCCGTTGGGTATCAACAAATACCCGCTACTCGCATAGGTACCCGTAAATACCCGCTACCTGCATGGGTACCCGCAAATATTGCGGGTTTGGGCAGGGAAAACATTACCCGTGTCCGCCCGCACCTGTTGCCATCCCTATGTGGATTGCTAATGTGTGATACAAGGCCACGTGTCAGCAGCTAACACTCATGTACACCAAGTTTTTAATGTTAACTGATAGGTATGAACATAAGGATTAATATGAGTTCATTTTAAAATTGTTGGGGACTAAATTGATAATTTAAATTTATTATGGACTAACTTGGTAAAGTCGAAAAACATGAGAAACCAAAATGTGTAATTATTTTAAATAAAATTAAGAATACAAATTTTATTATGTTTAGTGTTTAACGTATACTAGATAACAATCGTATTGAATGTGATTATTACAATGAAAAATAACAATGAGTTTATTACTAGCTCAACAAACTCTTTCATGAGATAGATCAACAAAACAATTCCATCATATTTTATTGGGTTACTATTCTTGAGATTACAACAAGATGAAACAAAAACAATCATATGATGAGTTAGTAGAACATATAACATAGGTAAATACATGATTTACATCAATGATGGTTGTAAAGATAATTCTCAGCTCATTTTCTCTTGATTAAAGATAATTTGTGATAATGGATGTAGAGATATTATTCAAAATTATTTATGAAGGGGTAATAAGTTTGATTACTTACATGCTCATCATAAAATTCTTTATGAGAAAACAATCTATGCACGAATAATGTAAGCATTTCTTATATTATTAGCATCCTATTTATCATTTGTGTGTTAATCACAATTAACTATTAAATATTAAACTTAATAATTATTTATATAATTAAAAAATATTTTTCATGATCTCTTTAACATTATAGAACATTCAATCAATTCCATACTCTCGGTTGAAAGTGTAAAATGGTCCCCACATAAATATGGTATGATAATTGTACTAGGTAAGCAGGTATACAATTAAAATTAAACTTATTAAATTGTATTGTACTGTACTAATCAAAATTAGTTTCGGTATAGTTTTTTCATATATTTAAAAATTCTAATCACACAAATTTTGGGATGAGAAAAAAACGTAATAAAAATCCTCACTTATTATAGGAGTCAATGAGATAAATTATTTTCTTTTCATAATATTTTGTGATGGATAAATTATTTTCTACTAAATTTGTTTTATGATGTATACATTATTCTTGCATTTGATTGTTAGATTAATGTCTCAAGTATGTTTATATTATATTTTTTTAATGATATATAACGTTAATGGTGTAAGAATATTATAAACCTATGTAACTTAATTGCATTTTAGAAAGAAAAAATATTGAAAACGAAAATAAAATAAACAAATAAATAAAATATTACATATCGAATTATAACTAAAATATAAAAATAAATGATTATTTTAATTTATCTATGTATTTAACTGTTTCAATTAATAAATAAAAAAATAAATAATAAATAAGTAATATATGTCTTTTTAGTCATTTTTTAAATTTTAGCTAATTACAGAACTCGTTTTACCGAATAACTCTAGTTTGATAAGTTATATTCACATCTACAAGTTTCTAGCTATCTTTGCAGCTACAAGCTCACAATTACAAGTTAGTTTTCCCTAACAAAGCCTTTATCATGACTCCGAATTATTTTTATGTTTATTTTTTTGCATTTATATATAACTTAATGCAATATTTTTTTAAAATTAATTAATTATTTAACTTGACCAAATAAACCAATTCGAGTTGAGCCGAATAGTTCATGAACTTTAATTGAGCCAAATTCGAGCTTAAAAAATAATTCGTATCAAATTCGATCTGAGTTTTGAGCTGATCAAATCCTATCAAATTGAGCTCTAGTTCGACTAGATTTGGCTCATTTGCAACCCTAATTATATTAAAACCTTGGTTGAAATTATAACTAATAAGATATTAGTAATAGTAATTTTCAATAATAAACTGAAAATTGTTATTGGCTAAAACTAGGGATAAGTAGGACCCGACCGTACTCACTTATCTAGTTTGGCTCAATGTCCAAATAAGATTAGATCTCATTGAGTCTAACGTTGGGTTCGAGTTAAAAATTAGTATCGATCAATATTTTGGGTGGAGTACGGGACAATCATGATTGAGCTCGACCCATCACAGCCCATGGTGACTCACTTATCATGTTTGTATGTATCTCTATTGAATTATGCATAGTGTAATGAGACATCTTTGGTTGAAAATCAATATTGTCTAAAATTTTTAATCATATATACACGACTAACAATATATCCTTTCATATTCAAATTATATATAAATAATAATAAGTAATATTCAAAAGACTTTATCTGAAATGTGTATTCATTATATGTTATCAAATATAGGTTCAGATTCAAAGGATAATTCGGTATATATTTAGTGTCTAGTTAGCTTTTTGTCTAAAGATCAAATCTAGATTTAAAAAAATGACTCGACAAACATTGAGGGTCAAATAAGAAATAAGTGTTACATAAGTCAACCTCAATCTAACTAAAAGAATAGGGCTTGATTGTATATAGGATAAAAATGTACATTTCCTTTTATTTTTAGAATAAAAACAAAAAAACTCCCCATCTATAAAACCTCTCACAATTAGGGATGACAAAAAACCCGTACTCGCAGGTAAAACCCATACGAGTCATAAACGGGTACCCATAAGTATTATACACGGGTTTTAAAAATGCACGTAGTACGTACGGGTAGGTATAGATATTATGGTACCCGTGTCAGTGGGTATCCGTTATTTATATGATTAATATATTATATTTAATTAAAATAAAAAGTACGTTATTCTAACATTATTACACTAGGTATATTTTTTCTTTTACTTTGTTTACATATTTTATTGAGTTTGGTGGTGAAACACCCTACAAATATTATTACATGTGTAGAAACACGCATGTTTTACAAAGAAAATATATATTTTTTGTTAAGAAAATGAGAACAAAAAATCACACAAATAGAAAATACAAATAAATTTAGCATTTTTGCCAAATATTCAATCAAAATGTACAAAAATAATTAAGTTTCATCTTATTTGAAACATAACAGAAGTAAAAAATAAAAAATTCATTTATAATATAGGAAACCTAGGTACCCGTTGTACCAACGCAAAAATACTCACAAATACTCACACACGGGTACTCATACGGATACGGACAGATATAGGTAATGTTCTCCTATTTTGAAACGGGTAGCTACTACTCGTGCCCTTCCGTGCCGTTGTCATCCCTACTCACAATCCACCACGTCATATTTTATTCTTTAAAAAGCAAAAAAATAATAAAAAAACAAAAGAAAAACATCAATCCACAAAACCCTGACTGAACCCTCCTCTCCCGCAACTACCCCCGCCGCCACTAAAATGGACCCCACTCCGCTGCCATTCGAAGACGGTTTCGCGGCGGAGAAGCTCTTCAACCAGGGTTTCTCCTACACCTACGATGACGTCATCTTCCTCCCTAACTACATTGACTTCGCTGCCGACACCGTCCAACTCAAAACCAACCTCTCCCGCAACCTCCCACTCTCCGTTCCCTTTGTCGCCTCCCCCATGGACACCGTCTCCGAATCCGCCATGGCCGCCGCCATGGCCTCCCTCGGCGGCATCGCCATCATCCACTCCAACACCACCGCCGCCGTCCAAGCCTCCCTCGTCCGCGCCGCCAAGTCCCGCCGCGTACCCATCCTACACGACCCCGTCTTCCTTCCTCCCTCCGCTGAGATTGCCTCCGTGGACGACTTCTCCGACTCGCCGTTCATCCTTGTCACCGAGTCCGGAAACCCTAAATCAACGCTCCTAGGGTATGTCTCGAGGGACGACTGGTTAAAAACGAATCAAAATGACAAGGGCTCCAGAGTTGGTGATTATTTAGTTGAATCACCAGTCACTGTACCATGGAGCTATGACTTGGCAAAAATCGATGCAACTTTGAACGAGAAGAAGGCGAATTCGGTTGGTTTGGTGAGGGATGATGGTGAATTGGTGGATTTGGTGACAAGGGAAGATGTGGATAGGGTTAAAGGTTATCCGAAATTGTTGGCACAGGGATCGGTGGGGCCGGACGGAGAATGGATAGTAGGGGCCGCAATCGGAACAAGGGAGCAGGATAAGGAGAGGTTGGAGCAATTGGTGAAGGCTGGAGTGAATGTGGTGGTGCTTGATAGCTCTCAAGGGAATTCTATTTATCAGTTGGAAATGATAAAGTATATTAAAAAAGTGTACCCTGAGATAGATGTGATTGGTGGGAATGTGGTTACTTCATACCAAGCTGATAGTTTGATTCAGGCTGGTGCTGATGGGTTGAGGGTTGGTATGGGATCCGGTTCTATATGCACTACACAAGAGGTTTGTGCGGTTGGACGCGGTCAGGTATATGATTTTTTCCAACTTATATGGTATCTTGATAATTTATTGAATCATTGTTGCTTGTGTTAATAAATGTTGAAGGGTTGAAATTTGAATTATTTGGTTTTGAATGAGTTTATCATTTTATACAACTTAATTAAGTATTAGTTAGAGTCGGTGATTCAAATTGTGGACCATATTATGTGATATGGCTGCAATATTGCAATTGCGGTCACCACCGCAACCGCATCACACTGCAATTGTGGTGTGACACGAATCACAATGATGCGGCCGCATCGGGCTGCATTGCAACTACATCGGAACATATTTCGGCTGCATCAAGCTGCAATGCAACCACATCAATTTCAAAGATATCATTTTACTTACAAAATAATTTACATCGCAACGACCGCAATCGCAGTTACCCCAATCACGACCGCAAGTGCAAATTAAAACACCAGTTAGAGGCTTAGAGCTTAATGGCCATTCACCAATTAGGGTTTGCTGGCAGCACAAGTGATAGGGTCGAACTGTCATAGTCAAACCATATTGACAGGAAAATATTGGATTTAATAGTTGTCATACTCATATGTGAGTGCTAATGTAAGCTCTCACTAAAACTTATTGCTTGAGAAACTTCCCTTCTTAGATAAACAACTCCAAAGTGAGCTTGTTTGTAAATTGAGCAAGTAAGGATTTATCAACTGCTCAACCCTTGATTTAATCTTGAATGCATTAAAATCTTAACCCTATTATGATCTAATGGTGTAGTTGTGGAATTTCAGCTCTGCCTTCCACCCATGTGCTGGCTAATAAATCTCAGTTTGTGCTCAATTCTTAATATCGTCTTTATGTTTTTCAGGCAACTGCTGTTTACAAGGTCTCATGTACTGCATATAAAAGTGGTATTCCGGTGATTGCTGATGGTGGCATCTCAAACTCTGGCCATATTGTTAAGGCTTTGTCATTGGGAGCATCTACTGTTATGATGGGAAGCTTCTTAGCTGGCAGCACCGAGGCTCCTGGAGCTTATGTCTATCAGGTAGGTTAACCTGTTGGAATCTTGTGATTGCCTCTCTGATTTTAAAAGTTTAAGCCTTTGTATGTTATCAGCATATATGATCAAAGTGTGGTTAAAGGTGAGTTAGTGTGATCAGAAGTAATAAGTCTATTGGTTAGAAATAGATGGTGAATGGAAAGATGAATAAAACTTTATGCTAAGATGATAAAGGAGTATATTTTAATATTTAGCATGGATTCTGATATAGTGGGAGTGTATTTAGGAAAAAAACTGTACTATGATTAGTTATTAAAGGTAATATGTTGTTTGTTAAAAGTGTTTTGGTCTTCTTGGAGGGGAAATACTATACCACATTGCTTTTATTAATGGATTTTGTTATTAAATTTGACCGTTCTAACCAAAACCTGACCATTTTACATCTTGTAACCCTAAACTTGTAAGCATGGCAAACTAAACAGAATTTAAGCCTCTAATGTTTTTGTATGATGCTTCTAGTTCTAGGAACAATATGTTGTTAGTCTGTTAAGGTTATGAATGTGCTTCTCTCTCTCTCTTTTCTTTTCTTCCCTGTTTTTAGTTCAACTATTTTATTATTATCAGTTCCTTTGGCTGATGACTTATACATGTGTAAATATGGTAGTAATATGTGTAATTGTTTTTTCATCTCAGAATGGTCAACGCGTCAAAAAGTATAGAGGAATGGGTTCCCTCGAAGCTATGACTCAAGGGAGTGATCAAAGGTACTTGGGTGACACAGCAAAGCTAAAAATTGCTCAGGGGGTTGTTGGAGCCGTGAAAGATAAGGGTTCCGTCTTGAACTTCATACCGTACACCTTGCAAGCAGTCAGACAAGGGTTTCAAGATCTTGGAGCCAACTCTTTGGAATCTGCTCACAACCTTTTAAGGTCCAGGGAGTTAAGGCTAGAGGTATGATACATCAACCCTTCTAGTTCTTTAATGCTTGCTCCGGGTATAGGCTGCAGCTGTTTGTTGATTGACTTCCCAATCTCTTATTGAACTCAACTAATTTTGTTTTATTCAATAGTTTTCTATTTTCATGAGTGTTACTCGTGGAAAAGGTACGAAACTGTAATTCTCTAAAAAAAACCTGCAATGATTTATCAATTCATTCTTAAACCAATAAAATGAGTAAATGATTCGTGGAATTAAATAGAAATTATTTGGGATTAGTTTTCTTCTGCTGGAAGGATTAATTCAATCGAAGTCGAAAAATAGATTTGTCTTTGATCCAAAATCATTTCGAATTGAAAAACAGATGAAGAAAAAGCATTGTTAATATAGGCAAAATTTTAAATCCCTGGAATTGATTTCATTGATGAAAAGGCATGTATATGTGGGTTGTCCAAGGGAACTCTCCTACTTGTATAAATCTGCAATTTGCTGTATTTAGAATTTATAAAGCTTGCATGCATTCAACTTTGCTTGAGATTTCATATATAAGTTGCATTGAAGTCCTGATTTGGTCTTCAGAAGAGTAGCAACATCAAATTGGTCCATTGAATGGCATCACTTTGGCACCAGTGAACAATAACACTTTTATTAGGACAATGTCAAGAAAATGCCACTCAATGATCAAATGTTGTCATAATCTCTTGAGGACCAAATTCATGTTCTAAAATTATCTTCTTAATCACGTAGTTCTTAATAATTGGTTTTTTTTTCCCAGGTTCGGACTGGAGCAGCACAAGTTGAAGGTGGAATTCATGGGCTGGTTTCTTATGAGAAGAAATACTTTTGAATTTTGATGATCTTGTGATAGGAAACACAATGGTTGTTGTTATTATTGTAATGGAATAATTAAATGCTAGAAGAAGAAATAAATCGAATAATATTTTTTGTTTGTTGAGGATGTTTGAAATATGTTATTATATGAAGTTTTACATTGCCTAGCATTAGAATAGAGTAGAATATCAATGTTATATATTAGATTCAGATTCCTTATTATAATGTTCACTAGATAGAATCATCAAATAGAAACATCACATAGGCACTTGGGTCCATTAGTGTGCTAGGGTTTATGATCTTTATTCTCTAATAATATTTTAGTAGCCGTTCAACGCTTCTGAGACGTAGACACAATTGGATGAACCTAATTACCAAATTCTCGTGCCTCTTCTATTTATACTATGCTATTTATTTGATTGCTTGTGGCCAACGCTATATAATGATTGCTTCCGTTGCACCAACAATTAGTATCAGAGCCAGTTGGTAGATAACTCTTAACCCAAGCGCCATACAATGGCCAAAGAGGGTGAAGGCGTATGAGCTAGACAAGGTGTGTCAAAGGTATTGTGCAAGTATAAAATATATGAGTGGATGAGGAAGAAAATATGGCGGAATTATGGTTGGGGCGATGTATGTGTTGATTCAAAATTTCAGAAGTTCATGTAATGGATTGGATCAAGGTGAAGATAGAACTCGGGTGTTGAGTTTGGTCTTGAGACGTCATAGTGAATGATAGTAATTGTTAGCAGATCCACAAAAGCACAAAGACACTAGTTGATTTTAATGTAGGGTATAACATGGGCATTGACTTTGATGCAAGGTGTAACACGAGCATCGGTAGATATGCAGGGGTGTGACATGGGCATTGGCTTGGATGCAAGAATGTGACACAGACGTTAGTTAGCATTGATGCAAAGTGTGTGGTGTGGGTATACTCCTTATGGTGAAGTGTGATAATTTTTATGATCTAAGATTGTCAGAGTAGACAATGTGGTAGCGGGTGAGGATTTTCAAGGAAGCTCCATGATTCAGCTAGTTGAGTATCGAAGAAGGCGGTTGTTGGTGAACTTTGGTGTAGAGTTTCATAACATTGAAAGATTTCTTAGCAATAAGTTGCAATATGGTGTGTTCCATTAGATGACGGTACGAGAATGTGCACTAGAAGTTTGTAGAGTTAGGCTCTTGGTAACATCGTCAAGCTTATGCTGAAGAGGTGCAAACTCTTATGTGGAGGAGATGTTAAAGAAAATTAGGCATTGACCTAGGCGAATTCATATATTCGCTAAGGTGGAGATTCTTGTGTAGATTTTCTAATGAGCAAGATATTCGTCTATTTCAATCAAGGTAGAGATTGTTTAGGATGTTTGAAGTATGTTATTATATGAAGTCATCATTTCCTAGCATTAGAATATAGTAGAATATCAATTTTATATATTTAACTCAGGTCTCTTGTTTTAATATGCACCAGATAGAAGCGTCAAATATGAGCACTACATGGGCAGTTGGGCCCATGGTGTGCTAGAGTTTGGAATCATTATTCTCTAATAATATTCTGGTAGCTCCTCAGTGCTCGTGGGGCGTAGACACAATTGGTCGAACCCCTTATCAAATTCTCTTGTTTCTTCTCTATTATTTATTCTATGCATTTTATTTGATTATTTGCAGTCAACATTGAGCAATGTTGCTTCCGCTGCACCAACAATTTTTCATATTCGTTTTCATAAGCAGTGATAGCTCTTACATAGCAGTAGCAATTCTAGGTTAAATAGTACTGGACTTAGACATAAATACATCTGGCTCAAAGGATATTGAATTAACATAATTGAAATTAAAAGCCTTCCACATATTTGGCTCAAAGGATATTGAATTAGCATAATTAATTGAAATTAAAAGTCTCCCACATAGTTCCTATATAGTAGTAGCAACAACAATTATAGGTTAAACATTACTCAACTTGGACGGTGGTTATTAATGTGTGGTGGGATGTAACGGGGTTTGTAATTAAAGGTTGAATGGACGGGGGAAATGGAATAATAGGCCTCATCAAAAGTGGACACTACATCTAATGGCTCATATGGAAGTATGAGATTGGACGATTGAGATGACATTGGGCGGATATCACGAAGTACAAATGGATCTTTTGGATTGTGAATGTCATTATTGAAACTCAAACCCTCACTCATTCAGAGGGGCAATTACTCTCCTGTGTTCCTCGTCTATGAACTCCATGTTTTGTTTGGAACCTTGCACCCATTCTATTTCATTCACATGGAGAGAAAGGGATTTCTTTGAGGAGAACCCACTTGAAACTGAAATCATTTCTTGTTCATTCCAACCCAATAGATGTGGAACCATAGTTCTAACTCACTTCCCTCTAGCCATTGGGAGTCATGGAGCTGGTATCTATGTTTTTGTTGTGTTGGTAACGAAGAGAAAACCCCATGAGGTAACTCGAACAGTTCATTTGGTGGCTCACCATAAAAATGTCTTAGCAAAAAGGCGTGAAAAATCGAGTGAATCTTGGTCTCTCTGGAAGAGCAAGCTCATATGCTATTGGTCCAACCTAATGGCTAACCTAGAAATGGTAGTAGAAATGTTGAGTCAGCTTTGGAGATTTTCGACGGGAGATCGAGAGCTGACAGTACAGCTATAGATGCAGCAAGACCCATTCCTGGGGTAAAAATGTGATGTCTTTTCTATCGGTACTGGCTTGTGCCTTCAATATTTGTTGAGCATGTTTAAGATGTTGCTTTAGACTGGATAACAATTCATCCCTTGGTTGTAGGGTTGCTAGTATTTGTGGATTGTTAGTCGAGTGTGAGACATAATCCTTCAGTGTTGTGGTCTACGGCCGTATAAGGCTTCAAAAGGTGACGACTACAATGAAGAATGGTAACTGGTATGATATAGCACTCCGACAAGAAAAGGTGGGACAACCACTTCACTGGGTGGGAGCCAGTAAAACAATGGAGGTATGTTTGTAATCTCGTGTTGACTACCTCGGTTTGACCATCCAATTATGGGTGGTAATTATCATGTCATGATCTGAAACAATAGATTTATGGACCCCATTATAAGTACTAGATGAGAATTAGGATGTGAATTAGTTGACTAGTTTTATTGCCAATTTTTATGCTATAAAATCAATATGTAGCAGCAGAAATAATGCAAAACAATGCTAAGTCAAAACAGTAAAAGTTAGAGAGTAAAGAGAAAAGAGAAAGTATTGAGATGTTTTATATCGGTTCACTTTTTTGTCCAGCGAATGCTACATCCAATACTCATGCAACACAAAATATTTCTTTACTTGATATTATGAGTAACAATTATAATTTCTCTCCCCGAGACTCCGTATATATTACTCACTCACTAATACCTCAAACCCTTGGAAAACAATCTTTCCAAGTTCACTCTTCTCATTCTCACCACACCCTTGTGATTATGTTTGAAGAAAGCTTTCTACGACACGGATTGCCTTACAAGATATAAAACTTCTATAACTTGTAATCTCTTTGCTCTTAATTTAGTTTCAGAATGTGTTTAAGTTTGGAAAACTTTAGAACAAACACTCAAAGCAACTTCAGAAAATTTCTGAAAGTTTGGAACAAAAATTGTATGAAAATTGTAGAGAATGAGAGATGTGTAAAAGATTGTCACGAAATGAGTGTTCTTTGGTCTTTATATAGGCTTCTAATCAGCCAATACACCCTTACAAGGAGGTATGATACGATTTGAATGAACCCATTCATTTTGGATGAAAGTTGTTGAGTGTTGGGGATGTTTGAAATATGTTATTATATGAAGTCCCACATTGTCTAGCATTAGAATAGAGTAGAATATCAATGTTATATATTGGACGCATGTCCCTTGTTATAATGTGCACCAGATATAAGCATCAAATAGTAACATCCCATGGGCAGGTGGATCCCTGAGTGTGTTAGGGTTTGTAATCTTTGTTCTCTAATAATATATTGGTAGCCGCTTAGCGCTCTCGGGATATAGGCATAATTGGGTGAACCCTGTTACCAAATTCTCTTGTTTCTTCTCTTATATTTATTCTATGCACTTTATTTGATTGTTTGTGGGCAACGCTGCGCAACAATCACTTTCGTTGCACTAGCAATTCGTACCAGAGCCAATTGGTATCAAATGGCTCTTAAACCAAGTGCCAAATTCGAGGTGGGAAAGTTCGATGGAACTGGTAATTTTGGATTGTGACAAAGGAGGATTAAGGATGTCTTGGCTGGACAAGGTGCGTCAAAAGTACTGCGCAAGGATAAAGTAGATGAGTTGAAGGAGAAGAAAACGTGGCAGAACTGTGGTGGGGGAGATATATGTTGATCCAGAACCTCAGAAGTTCATGTATTGGGATATGATCAAGGTGGAGATTGGGACTCATGTGTTGAGTTTGACCCAGAGACAGATGCTGACAATATCTCTCTAGATGTTGAGAGAATGTTCTCATTTAAGATGAGAAGTGGAATATCCACAGTGAATGATATTAATTGTTAGCAGATCCACAAAAGTACAGAGGCGCTGACTGACTTTAATGTGGGGTGTAACATGGGCATTGACTTTGATACAAGTTGTAACACGAGCATTGGTAGAGATGCATGGGTGTGACATGGGCATTGACTTATGCAAGGATGTGACACACATTAGTTAGCATTGACACAAGGTGTATGCTGTGGGTATACTCCTTGTCGCGACTCAATTTTCGGTTGGAAGACCGACTCTGCGACTTGCGAGGAGGTGAACTCAATTTCTACATCTTCATATTGATTTGGAGTCGCCACTATGTTTTTTGCGGTTAAAACGTAGAAAATTCTCTAATAAGCTCAATTAGGATAATTTGGTCTTTTGAACTTGAGATTCTAAGCTCGGGAGTCGATAACGAATCGAGAAAAGTATTAGCACCCCGTATGCCCGTATTAAAACGGTATCCTCGCTAATCACATGGACTTTTATACCCTTAAAAATTATTTATTTATGAATTAATTATCACAACAAAATATTTTTACTTTTTTATTTTTGGGTCTGACAAGAGTTCATCCAGCTCCTACGTATCGTTGGGTGCAATAGGGAAATCAAGACTACGTAGTTCTGGTTCAAAAATTGGTTGGTTAGTCTGGTTGATTGTTATTGATTTGAAAATGTCAATTTGGTATTGATAGATCCGGTGGAGTTGATTTTGTGGATTTTGAAATATTTAGTATATGATTGTTTTAGTTCAATGGAACTAATAGTTAGAGACGGTATTGGTCGTAGACCTTCTTCTCATTCTTAGGGAAGTTAGAGACAACTCGAACCATAACCTTGCTATAAAATTTCATAATTCATCTAGGTAAAAGAGGTTTTGATTATATTTTTTATATGGAATTAATAGCTTGACCATAACCAAACTAATGTACTTTTTAAAAACTCGGCAACTAGATTGTCGAGTTTCTTATTTTTTCTATTGCAAACATAACTCGGCAACTGTAGTGTAGAGTTTTGGATTATATTCATATTATATGAAATTGGTGACTGGTATAGGAGTTTTCACTTTTTATTTTATTTTTTTAATAATTTCATTTACATTCGGTAGTGCAAATGGAGTTTTTAAACAAAAATTTAATCCTCTTCCATGCACTTTTTACTCCAAGTGGACTTTTATAAGTTTTGTAATTTTTTTCCTAATTTTTATTCCTCTCACACAAGCAATATGATAGGGTTTTTGGACTTAAAGAAGAATTGACAAAAATAATTAAAGAAAATTAATGTCAATCTACATGTTAATTGGTTCATACTTTCTCAGCAATTGTACTCGCAGTAAATGCAGTAGTACTTACACGAGACTAAATAGTTGAAGAAGCACTCTAATCACAAATTCTTTTTGCAAATTTGTACTGAAAATAATATAAGACAAAATTAGGAATAAATAATATAATTAAATAAAAAATAAAATCTTACCATTCCAACAGATATATCTTATTATCCTTTAATTTTTTTTTAATTATATTATTTATTCCTAATTTTGTGATCTGAATGTTCCTTCAACTACTTTAGTCCCTTCTAAGTACTATTGCATATACTGCGAGTACCACGGCTAAGAAAGTATGAATCAGTTGACACGTAGATTGATGTTAATTTCTTTAATTATTTTTGTAAACTCTTCTTTAAGTCCAAAAACTCCAATCTTATTGCATGTTTGAGAGGAATAAAAAATAGAAAACAAATACAAAACTTATAAAATTCAATTTGGAGTAAAACGTGCAGCCTGGGAAGAGAATTAATTTTTTGTTGAAAAACTTCATTTGCACTTCTAGTGTAAATGAAATTATTGAAAAAAATAAAATAAAAACTGAAAACTCCTATTGCAGTCACAAGTTTCATATAATATGAATATAATTCAAACCTCTACACTGCAGTAGCTGAGTTATGTTTGCAATAGGAAAAAAATCAAGAAACTTGGCAATCTAATTGCGGAGTTTTTAAAAAGTACACTAGTTTAATAAATAATTTTAAAGATACATAAAAATTGTAATATTTCAGTCAAGGTACACCAACAAAGTATATTTGCCTGGAACAATGCATCCCAAGTAGTATTGATATAACAAGTGACAAACAATAAAATGAAATAAGTAGTACAAATGACAAAATGATAAATAAATAAAAAAACAAAATGATAAAAGATGAATATATTACAAAACCACAAAACAAAAGTAATAAACTATAAAAGAAAGTAAAAGGGAACACGAGAACTCATTAGGAAAAAGATGAAAGAAACTAAGAAAGTAACTATTAACAAATAGTAAAGAAATAAAAATTATAAGGGTAAGGGGAATAGAAAGGAGTATGGATGAATGGAAATGAGATTGAGGGGATGAAGACCTCTGGTTCTTGCCATTCACGGCCAGGGTGGTGGCTGCACCACCAAGGGGCCCAAACCGCCGCTAAGTCCCGACCAAAGATGGCTACGACGACCGGAGCAGATAGAGATGGCCAGGACAGAGCCTGTGTGCCGTTGAGAGAAGGAACCCGTCGACCAGCCATAGTGTCGGCTTGGGGATGTCGTGCACGACGCTGGCGGTATTGAAAAACCACCGCTAGAGGTATTAGGCACTCCTCTACCTCTCTCATATAAAGTAGGCACATAGAAACTCTCCCTAGAATATGGAGGTATTAGGCTGAGTTTAAAGTCCTTTTCATTTAGCTTATGGCTCATGAAATGGATAATGAGTATGTGAAATGAGAATGTGGGGCAATAACAAATGCATATGGCAGTATGTAAATAAAAACAAATGCAAAGATTAGTGCCAAATTAAGACCAGCTTATGTTTTTTTTTTAAAAAACCTTTTTGGCAGTGTCCTTAGTCTAGATAAAGCAACAAGTTGATGAATATGTTGGATATATACTCGGGTACAATGTCCTTTTTGTAATGAGGTTGCCTTGCGTGGTTGCTGTTATTCTACTCTTTTTTACTGGTAAATTTGTCACCTTATTAAAACCAAAGCCAGCTTATATAAAGTATTTGAGATGTGGTGGCTACTTTGCTCTTTTTTTTGTGTATGGATAAAGTTTATGAACACTGGTTTAAGGATAAGGCTGCCAGATTTCTAAAAACTTGTTGAGTGTGAGCGAGGCTAAAGCTGCTGGTAGATTTAGGTGGGTACTCTTGGGGGGTTTCGAGTTGAAGATTAGTGTCTTTCCCTTTGGTTTATTATTTTTCAATATCTGCTCCCCCACAACTTTTATCATTCCAGGGCTTATATAACCAAAAAAAGTATCAATGAGTTTGGAAACTTTTGAGTTTCAAAACAGTAATGTAACTATGATTTTAGTGCACATAATTGCAAGAATAGTCAGAGACATAACCTTAATTTTTCTTCAATTAGTGGTGTGCTTAATTAATACTTCCTCTGCAACGTTTTCTTCCCTTAGTCCATTTTTTTAAAACTGTTCCTTTTTTTTTATTTAAACAAAATCAGCAATAACGAAAGGTTTTCAAATTGATGGTTAAAAACTAAATATTTCAAGTAGATATAATTGGTGTCAACACATATATAGAAATCACTTTTCAATCTATATGTTGTTTTTTTTTGAGATTTTTGTAATATTTTTTATTTCACAAATATAGGTTGGACAAAATTGGGTGTTCACATTTCTTATAGTAGAGTATGATAGTTTTTTTGAAAGGATTATTGGAGTAGACAACGGTGGTAGCGGTTGAGGCTTTCCAAGGAAGCTCTGAGGTTCAGTTTGATCGAGTATTGAAGAGGACGATTGTTGGTGAAATTTTGTGTAGATTTTTCAATATATCAAAAGACTTCCTAGAAATAGGTGGCTAAGCGGCATGTTCCATTTGATGGTGGTACGAGAAGCTGCACTACAAGTTTGGAGAGCCAGATCTTGGTAACATCGTCAAAGATACTCATAAGGTCTATGTTGTAGGATTGCAATTAAAGAGAATTACACATTGAGCAAGGTGGAGTCATATATTCATTTAGGTGGAGATTCTTGTGTAGATTCCCTAAGGAGCGAGCTATTTCAATTGAGGTGAATATTGTTGGGGATGTTTGAAATATGTTATTATATGAAGTCTCACATTGTCTGGCATTAGAACGGAGTAGAATATCAATGTTATATATTGGACTCAAGTTTGTTGTTGTAATATGTATCATATATAATCACCAAATAGAAACATCTCATGGGCAGGTGGGCTCATGGGTGTGCTAGGATTTGTAATCATTATTCTCTAATAATATCTTGGTAGCCGCTTAGCGCTCCCAGGGACATAGGCATAATTGGCCGAACCCTATTACCAAATTCTTTTGTTTCTTCTTTTATATTTATTCTATGTACTTTATTTGATTGCTCCAACGTTACGCAACGATCGCTTCCACTGCACCAACATTGAGTTTGGATTTGAAAATATGGTGTAACAGCTCTGTGTAGTCGGTTATTAAAGCATGTAATCGATTATCCAACCATTCTATTTAATTGAGTAACCAGTTACTGTCTACAGTAATTGGCTAAACTGTGTTGATTTTGCTAGGTAACTCATTACTAAGTCAGGTAACATGTTACGCAGTCCCAGTAACCTCTAACTCATTGTTACAAAGTCCAAGTAATCTATTACCTAGGTCTGGTAACATGTTACTTGGGTCTAGTAACCCGCTACTTAACATTTTGATTATTGTTTTATTTTGTCTAAAGTTTTCAAATGATTTTCAAAATAGTGTTTCCATTTCTTGAGCATTGCTACTAAACATAATTAGAGCGAAAGGATAAAAGTACTCAGTGAAGACTTAAACTTTATTTTGTCTTGAAGCTTGATCTATTATGTCTTTAAAGTCTTCTTCATTTTTCTTTTTTTTGTGATATGATCTTGGTTTCTTCATCAAAATTGTGTCAAGGTCAGGAGTAAGATCTTGTTCACACCCATGGAGTCGACAAATCTCAGTGAGGAATGTGTGGGCCAAAACCTCGGCGGTGAACTTGGTTGGAAGGGTAATGAAGTGTGCATATTTGGTAAGCTTCTCAACAATGACCCACATAATTGTATGTCCCTATGATGGGGTAAGTGTGTGATAAATTCCATAGACAAATCATCTCAGACTTTATCTAGTATCTATAAAGGCTGCATTAACCTCTTGTATTTTTGTGAGAAATATTTATTATATTTGCAAGTGTCACAATGGCGAACAAAAAGCTTGACTTGTTGAGTGATTCCTAGCCAATAGCAAGATGTCGAGAGGCGACTAAGAGTGGCCTTCTAACCATAGTGACCAACTGATGTTCTTCCATGAAACTCTCGGATCAGAGTTGAACACAGATCATCCATATCAGTTATAAAGATCTGATTATCATAAAAAAGTGAGCCATGATAAAATTGAAATTTGTTTTGTCGTTTTATATATGATTCATATTTGTTGTTGTATGTTTGACCTTCATTGGAACTGAAAAATCTGCAAATCTGAGCAATGACATGAAGAAAGGGGAGGACAATGTCGAAAAGATAGCAATATCCTCACTAATCCAATTATAGGTATCTTTCATGTACTTATGGTTTGAAAACCAACAAGTTTAGATGTTCATTTCTGTTGCTTAGGATTTGAAAACCTTGAGTCATTAAATGTTTAAGACTCTATTGCTCTGTATATATGTTGAATTGTTTCCCAATCAAATATTGACACGTTTTTTTTATACAGATTCAGTGGCAACAAACATTTTGTGGATGTAGGTGGAAGCATGTTTCATCTAACTCGATGTCCTTTTGTATATATGCCACTGGGTGGCCCTGTTTGGATAGGATAATATTGATCGCCACAACATACTCATCAGTTTCAACATCAAAAGGTTGGTAAAAATCGAGAAGTTGTAATACTAGGATTGTAGTCATGGCATTTTGTAGTTTTGTAAAGCTTGTGTGTTCCTCACCCGACCATGTAAACTTCTGTGATTTATGAAATTCAGTGAGAGGAGCGGCAAGTGACACATAATCTTTAATAAACTTCTTGTAAAACCTAGTATGGCCCAAGAACCCCCTAAGTGTCGTGGGGGAACAAGGTCATGGCTAGTCCACCTTGGCCTGAATCTTGTCGAGGTCTGGTTTGACACCTTCCACTGAGATGATATGACCAAGGTAATTAACTGAATGAACTCCAAAAGATCATTTAGAATGTTTGGCATAAAACTGAATAGAAATCAAGAAGTCCAAAATAATGTATAAACGAACTAGGTAATAAGCCACACAAGTGTTATAAATTAGTATATCATCAAAGAAAACCAATACGGACCGATGTAAATAAGGTCGTAAAAGGTCATTCATAATTGCTTGAAATGTGGATAGTGCATTGGTTTGCCCAAACACCATAACCTAAAACTTGTAATAGTCATTGAAAGTTGTGAATGTTGTTTTGTGTGTGTCCCTAGACTACACATGAATCTGATGGTAACTAGATCTTAGGTCAAATTTAGAAAAAATAATAGTGCCACCCAACTTATTTAGAAACTCGTCAATAATAGGGGTTAGAAACTGATCACGAATTGTAATGGTGTTGAGTGTACAATAATCGACATAGATATTCCAAGAGCCAACATTTTTTTACCAATAAAACTAGGATGAAAAGGGCTTATACTTGGAATAATGATTCCCTTTTGTAGTATGTCTTGTGTCATTTTAGTAATGGTGTCCTTTTGTGAGTGAAGATGTCTATAGGGTTTTATAGAAATCGAGGCAGAGTTTAGGAGAAGGGAAAAATCATGGTCACGTGGGAGGGAGGATGGGAGTCCTTGAGGGGTTTGGAAAAGTGTGCGGAAGTTTGAGAGAATATTTTGGATGCCAGGGTGTGTATTTGTGGGTTTAGGTGGCTGATCTATGGGGGTAGAGTTTGAGATAGAAGATGAACCCGATTAAGCACAAGGGTTTTGTGGTGGATCTGGAGGTTAAGGAGGAGGAGCAATAGTAATATTGACAAGTTTGTCAGTAACACTGCAAAGAGCTTTCGCAATCGCTTCAAGCCTTGAGTTATATTGGTCTTGGTGATCCTTCAACTTGTCTGCTAATAGTTGCAACAAGGTATCATCTATCTCCTTAGCCACTAGTTTGGGAGGCATGATATAGAATGAAAGCACCAAAATGATAAGGAGCCAAGATATATAAATTGAACTAATAGAACAATTAAATGCTAGAAGAAGAAATAAACTGAATAATACTTTTCATATCTTTTTCAGAAGTAGTCATACTTCTTATATAGCAACAGTAATAATTCTAGGTTAAACCGTACTGAGCCTGACTTAAATACATCTGCTCCAAAGGATATTGAAATATTGAATAAACATAATTCAATGAAATTAAAAGTCTTCCACATAGTCAAGAAGTTCAATCTCTGCCTCGTCCTCATGGCTTTGGGTGGAGATGCCAACTCCTCATTAGGTATTGGGCCGCTATCAAAATTATTTAGATGAAAATAACATTGTTGTAAAGTTTTCCCAAGGTTTTGAAGAACGGCACCTCCAATTTTGTGGGAATAATCTATGTTGTTATTTTTAAAATTCGTCCTTTTAGACTTTTTGTTCTGTCAAATTTGTCCTAGAATTTCTTCCTAAATTTGTTTTCACGCTTTTCTTTTTATCAAATTAATGATACTGTTATCATCTATAAGCTATTAGAAATTTAGAATGTTTGATATGGAATGAGGGGCTTGAATCCTAAAAAATAAGATTGTAAACCCTTATTTATCTATTGTAAAGAAAATCTTATTTTACATAATCCAAATTTGAGATAAGGTGTTGTGGTTTAAATAACTAATAATCACTTAGAAAAATAGGAGGGTAACAAAAAACCAGATAATAAGAAAACTTAAATCAGTTATATAAAAAAAGTGTTCATTGCAAAAGATTAAAAATAAAGTCTACATAAATTGAAATGCCTAGAGAAGATTAGAGAGGATGACTTTTAAAAACCAATATTTGCATAGATGTCAATTGGATATTTCAGAAAATGAAAAGGTAAACAAAATGACAAGGAAAACAAGTAAAAAGTTTGATATTATAAATAGAAAACAAAAAATCTAACCAAAAGTTTATGTCTGGGACAAAATTGACTTATAAAAATAATTTTAAGAGATAAATTTGATATACATTTCAATGGCCAATTTGACTAACTGGATCAAAAGTCAAGGAATATATTGAGTATTGAATTTAATTTTAGAGACTAAATTAATAGAACCCTTGTGACCAAATTTTTTTATTATACCAAATTTTCTATTGTGTTAAAACTTCACATTCATGACTATTAAAATTTTACATTTATGTTATTTGTTCTGATAACTTACCCTCTACATAGGCATCAAGTTTCCATTAACATGTATTATTGTAACTTAACACTTCACGTCACATAATTAGTTGAGGATAATTAACATCAATTATGTTTAGAGATCAATTCAAATAGCTTTAACTTTAGTTTTTTAGGAAGAGCTTTAGTTTGGTTTTATATTATTTAATTTTCAAAAAGGGTAGTCTTTCTACATGACTCTTCAAAACATTAAATTCAGTTTTGAAACTTACACACACATCTCATAATTATATAAATATATTATATTGACTACTCTTGTAGTTAGAGTTGTAAGCGATTCCAATTTAAACCGCAAAACTGATGAAACCGAATCAAACTTCAAAATATGGTTCAGTTCGTATTTTTTAAGAAACCATTCATGTTTGGTTTATGATTTTAGAAATTTAGAAACTGTTGCAACCAAACCACATATTAAAGAAATAGATATTAGGGAATAGTATTTTATTGTTGTTTAAATTCTTCAACCAATTTTGTTGCTTAAATTATCAATTTTGTGTGAATTATAGCATTATATATGTTATTATGTTAGTATTATACATGTTATTACTTACAAAGTTGTTTCTTAATATTCTATGATTTGAAGCATATTTTCTAACTTTTGCGTTATTGGGTTTGAAACTAACATATACCATATATTGTTATATGTGTTACTAATAGTGAATTATAAAGTTATATATGTAACTATATATATTTTACTAATTAATTAATATATATATATATATATTATTATTTGTGAATTGGATTGTTATATATATGTTACTAATATATATATATATATATAACTAATTGTGGATTGTATTATTATACAGGGAGGAGATCCATTTACTCCAAAAGTAAGTGAAAAAAACTTGCTTCACATCTTACCCATTCATTATTGAGAAATCTAATTTTTTGTCTCACTAATTCAAACTATTAGATTTTCTAAGAATGGATAACTAGGATGTGGAGTAATTTTTTCACTTAATCTTAGAGTAAGTAGATCTCTTCCCTATTATATATGTGATAATTCACTTTTTTCTCCATAAATTACATAATTGTTATATATATTACTAAGAGAATAATGTCTCATAGTATAAGAAAATATGTTATCTCCTCCCACCAATAAAATCATGATATGTATCATAATTAATTATTTTCTAAAAAAATATTTCTAAAACTAAACAAAACAGTACTAATGTTATACTTTGTTCACCGGAGGATATAAGTTATTTCATAGTACGATGAGATATTTTATTCTCTATTACTAAATAATTATGAGTTTTAATTTTTTTTACTCTGCTATTCATAATTTTTTATAATAATAGTAGCAGTGTTTTTCCTTTATGGACAAACAATATATCTTATAATCCATTTTGAACTTTCAATTGATGTAAGTTTTTTTATAAAAAATAATAGGAAAAATTGTGGAACAGAACCGTTCAAGAACTGTTTGATTCTTGTAGTTAATTTGCGATTAATTAAGTTGAATCAAACCATAAGTTTGTGTTCAGTTTGGTCACTAAAATGCTTCAAAAATGAAATCGATCAAACTTTTACACCTTTAATAAGAGATAAATGTAATTTCTTAAAAAAGGTGGTGACGAGAGTAATTAAGTTAAATAAAATATGATATATTCTAAAAACAAATTCAAATATTACAAGAGTGTTTAATTTTTATAATAATATAAGAGTTAATATAATAATTTTTTATAATAGTATAAGAGTTAATATAATAATTGTTTAGACAAATAAGATAAATAAATTTCAAAATGATAAAAAATTTATTTATAAAAATAATCATAAAAAATAAATAAGATGATCCAGGCCTATGTTGGGCTCACTCTCCTTCACATTTCGTAGGGTAGATCCGTTTCAGAGAACCCTCACTCAATCGTCTCTGCTCATTTCGTAGTTTCAATTCAGCAGCACCGCTTCAAAATCGTTGCATTTCCTTCACTAGAATCGAAAGATTTATGCTTTAATTTCCAGCTTTGAAATCGACCTAGGTAAGAATTGGGGTTGCTTATATTCTTCATTCTACTCAAGGATTTTAAGTGCTATTCTTTTTTGGGCATCAATAATTTGGAGTGAAGAATTATGGGTTCTTGCCAAAATAACTTTTTTTACATTGATGTTTGATTTTGGAGTGAATAATATTTGTTTTGCCTGTCGCTGCTGTAAAAAATGGAACTTTGATTTTATTGGTGTGGTTCCTGTGCTCTGTGTTCTTCAAGTTAGCGTCTTTCACCTATTTGATTACACACGAATTATATTTTGATTCTTCTTCTTTCCCTTTTGACATGTTGAGTACATTTCATTACTAACCACATTGAAGTATGGTTGGGTTTTGAGAAGAAAAAAATGTCAGAATGTTGGGGCTGTTTACAGGATTTGAACCCGAGTCACATTTTCAATTACTGTTAATAGTCTCTCCACTTCTCCACTTGTGGGGTAAGACTTTTACCACAACTACTAGGTGGCAGTCTCGTGCAACTGGCCGCCCTTGTTCGGAGAAGTAGATTTGAAGTACTTGTTACATTCTAACCAATATGTATTAAATTTGGAGTACTTTTTATAGTTGAGTTTTGAGCATTATAGTGTTTTATTGCAAGTTATTTGTATTTTATTTGCTAGCTTTGATATAGCTACTGTTGTAGCATTTTTTTAGTACTATACTACTGATTTCAATTAAATTTCAGTGGCAATAGACTAAATGCAATGAAGATGATTTATTTTGTTATGCTATGCCTTCAGGATACCTGTTTCTGCAATAGGAATTCACAATGTGTGTCATTCTGAGCTGATTTGTCATCCTGAGATAAAAATCCTTGAAGGAAAGAATGAGCTTGTTGTTAAAGTTAAGGCCTTTTTTGCCCAATCATCTATATAGACAACCTCTTCATTTAACCTTAGTAGGGCTTAATGCAAGTAATATAAATTTATTATCAAGAAGCTTTGGTCAAGCTGCAAGAAAAGAGGAGGACGATGTAGAGGAAGTGGAACTTGACCAAAGAAGTCTCCCGGCTGATTTTGATCCTGAAACATTTGACCCTATCAATCATCGTGGCCCTCCATCGGAGAGAGTTTTTAGGCTTGTTGATGAAATGGCATCTCTTACACTAGCTGAAGCTGCAGAGTTGGGTCCTATTCTGATGAAGAAATTAGGAATTAAGGAGATGCCAACTGTGGGATATATGAAAGCAGGAGCTGCAAATTTGGCTGGAATGGCAATGAAAGCACCTACAGAAGTCAAGGAAGAGAAAAAGCCGGAAAAAACTGTATTTGAATTGAAATTGGAGTCCTATGAGGCAGCTTCCAAAATAAAAGTTATCAAGGAGGTCCGTGGCTTTACTGATTTAGGCTTGAAGGAGGCAAAGGACTTGGTAGAAAAAACACCGTCTATTATAAAGAAAGGTGTTTCAAAAGAAGAAGGAGAACAAATAATAGAGAAACTGAAAGCTCTCGGTGCAAAAGTTGTTATGGAATGAAGGTAAAGTCATGAACGTTGTTCTCTTGGAAAAATGTTTTTCCAGTATTCAATTTTTTTTGTTATCTGAGAAAACTTTATATTGTTAGGATACTTGTGCTCTTTTTCAGCTTAAACTGCAATTTGATTTTGTGTCTATTAGGATTATCCGTTATCCTAAATTTCCCTTGTGATGGAACTCAATAAAGTAGTATTCCAACTACGTATATTCATTTGCATACACATTCAGTGAACAAATTAGTGTTTTCTGGGCCTCATTTTTATCAATTGATTTTTTGTTACACTTCAAGCCAGGAACGCTTGGAAATATTTGAACCATTGAACCTTTGTGCTAGGACCTTAATAGATTTATTGCATATTAATATTTACCATAGTAACATGAATATGAGGTTCTTGATAGCTTATATTAGGTTATGATATTACAGAGCAGGTATTATTTGTTAAAGGAAATGTGACTGTGATATATGAAATTGCCCAAATTTTCTACAAGGTAAAAGGCTTTTGTAATTTTGTTAAACTTGGTATTGGAGTTGCTCTGATTAGTATACAATGAGTTAACAATAGTTCTATATTGTTTATGCACTGTTTAAATTTGTATGCTATAGAACTATATAGTTGATGCTTTAAACTTTAAACATGGAGTGCTATTAAAATGGAAGCCATTACAAAAAGAGCACCACTAGGGAGCTTTCTGGTTAACACTATCATAATTTGTGTGCCTCAAGTTTTATTTAGCTGGTGTGTATAGGGAGAAAATGAACATTTATTGATGCTGACCAAGATGTGGCTTTTCCTACTTGGGAGTAAAGTGAAATAAATTGAATGATTAGATAGCACTAGTTTCTTGTGTAGTGTCAACAGTCTAGGTCTACCATTTGCCTCTTCTTGATTGATGACACTTTACTAACAAAAATACTTCAAAGTTGAAGGTGAGATAGCTCGATCGAGTATTAGTAAGGTCAGTGTCCGAGGCTCACATCAGACGGGGCTTGGGAATTGTAAATGTATTTAATCTTATCTCCACATAGAAAGAGGCTAATTTCAAGATTTGAATCCATGACCTCTAGTTGAAGCAACAATCTTACCATTGTGGCAAGAGCTTACACTAGCGTTATTATAATTAAATGATTTTAGTAACTTTATTTATCATACAAGTTTGTAAAAGAGGAAGCTTAGTACTGGAACTTTATCTCATGGTGATTGGTGAAACTATCCAAATTCAAACAGCTTTAGATTTTCAATTATATATACCCATTGAATTTGGATCACTTATCTACTAGCTGCATTGACATAGGTTTTGGTGAACATCTTCCAACAATTCACTTAAAACAAGTACCCCATTTAAACTAGAGAGCATTTCTTGAAGCATTAGTTTATCAATCACTCTTCCTATAAGGTTGGTGCAACACTTTTGCCATTTTTGGATACAAATCCTCACAATCTCTTGGAACAATACTTGTATTCTGCCATTTTCTTGCAGAAGTAACCTAAAGAGTTCTCATCTCTTTTCAATATTACTCCATAGTTCATGAATGCCATCTTCTGCTGTAATAATTCTATTGGCATGAGCAACACATGAAAGTTGATGCATTAATTTTCCCTTCCCCAGAGAAAGATTCCCTCTTCAGCAGAAACAATATCATTGGCAGTTCTTAACTAAGCAAATGATCATGGGGCAGGAATACCTTAAAATTGTGAAGAGGTGCCCTCAAGTGCTTATTAGCTCAGACAAACAATTTACCTCACCATTTTCAGCAACCTCATCTATCAAAACCAAAATATTATAGCCACAATTTCTGTGAAGGTCCAAATTTAAAACCACATTTTCAAGTGTCTAATAAGACAATGATAACACCATCTATGTGTTATATTGCTTAAAGTTACAGAATGTGAATTTGGTACAACAGTAAGATTGTTGTTGAGTAATCATGAGGTCACAAGTTTAAACTTTATAAACTATGTATATGTATTATAGCTTCCAACTTATCCTAAAACTATGAATGGGATGTTTGCTTCGAATTCGACATCAAACATCCCATTCAAAATGTGGTCAAGCTTTCCATGTGTCTCATCTTCACTTCTGGCCTTGGAGCAGTCAAAACAAACATGCACAATGTTCGATAGGTTGAGAAATATATAATCTTGTTCCATCTGAGAAAGTTTCCAACATCAAAACTCAAGAGTGTTACATAATCTGATATAGCATTGCCATTGTTGAATACCATTAAAAAAATTAATCCTAGAGATTGTTGATTTGCAAAGAAGCAAAAACTAAAGAATTAGTGAATTAGGCAACAACCTTAATGAATAATATGTACAACTTTTCAATTCCACACCCAACTCTAACACATTTCATTCCCTTTTATCCAATTCTCTTAAACATTTAAATTATTTTCATATACTTCCATCTTGCATTGTGCCTAGAGGGTACTGAGGTAAAAAATATATTATTTTAGTTAATATTTTAATATTAAATATTTAATTTTATTTCTTAATAATTTAATTAGTTCTTGTGATCTTACTTTTTACAGTTTTTACTTTTTAGTGTAGATTTTTATTTAAAGATTATTGTAGATTTTATTTATTTTAATAATTAATTTTATATTATATCTATGCTAACTTTATTTTAATATTTTGTGGGTAATAATATCTTTTCACGCATTGTGGTAAGTTGGTATTTTCTTATGATCCTTACTCACTCTATTATTAATTTATTTTTTATATTGTTGTATGTAATTATATTTTTTCTCAAATAAATAGATTTTTTTATTCTTTATAATCTACATTTTCTACTTTTCAGTAGTGTTTTTTTAATTTTATTACTGTGATAATTTTTTGTGTTTTTATTTTATTTTATTACTGTGATAATTTTTTGTGTTTTTTTTTAATTTTATTACTGTGATATTTTTTGTGTTTTTATTTTATTTTACTGAAATCAAGTTGAGAACTTTAATTTTATATCACTATATATAGAACACAATTAGGATAAACATTATATCAAATTACTTATTTTTTTATCAAATATGTTATATATTTTTCTTTTTGTAGGCTAGTATGAGTAAAATTTAGGATTTTTACTCGATTGGAAGGATGTATGAATGATCATTGGAATTACATTGAAGTGATAAAAAAACTACGCAAATTGATAAAATTTCCTGAGACAACGTTAAGCCTGGAATTCATAATATAATTCATGGTCCAAATAAGTAAATATATTTCCAAGAGTGCAATATATATGCACAATCTATACATGATTTATCATTTATTTATACTACTTTTTTAAAGAGTCAATAATAATAAAATATAAATAATGAATAATACAGTAACAATATATATCATTGTATTCTTTTTCTTCTCTATTTCGAAATTATCAGCCAAGTAAATATATTTCTGAAGTAATTGATTCCTTACATGAATCTTGAACCTGCCCACTTGAAATCTATATTGGAAACATGTGGCAATGACATGAAGGAGGATTTAGGTAGATTTTACAGAAAAGGATGATAAAAATTGAAGGATTTTACAGAAAACCATTATGGAGATTGAAGGATTTTACCGAAAGCAATGATGCAAATTAATCTCGAGAGATTAAAGATAATCTTACCGAGGATGAAGATAAAGAAAGCACAATTTTCATATGTTAATTGGATGATTCTGAGAAAAAGCAATTCCAACTACCATCCCTTCTAATTTAAATGAGCTTTTCGTAAAGTGCAAAAACTAAACAGCTGATAAGTATTCAAACGAGAGAAATTCTAAAGAACATCAACAATATACCTTTGACCAAAAATACATATTAAAATTAATAGTAAATTACACCAACACCCTCAAGTTTTAGTGAAATTGTACAAATTACTCCTCACTTTTTTATACCTACACAAACCCTCTTAATTTGATAAATGTAATTAAGTTAAACAAAACATGGTAGACAAATCCAAATAATATATTAGTCAATACCTCTTTATTATTTTTAGTTCGTTACGATATAGTATAAGAACGATTAAACAATATATCTTTACAATTGTTGATGCATTTTATAACAAAATAATAAAGATACATTGATTTGTATATTATTAGATTTTTCCTCACATTATATGTTTAACTTAATTGCATTTATCACAATTTTTTTGTTTAAAAGTTACACTTATTTATCATGCAGGAGTAGTCAGTGTAATAAAGGTATAAAAACTATAAGAGGTTTGTGCATATGTAAAAAAGTGAGGGATAATTTGTATAATTTCACTAAAACTCAGAGGTGTAAGTATAATTAACTCTAAAATTAATAATAAATTGACTATATCCACTTAAAATTTAACCTTTACTAAAATCCCAACTTCATGAAGGGGATCATAGTAGTGTTGAAGGACATTTTACCTCATTCCAAACAATTTCCGCTCTTTGACTAAAAGCTGAAGTTAAATAAAAAAATAAAGTATTTCCTGATTCCAGAAGATAATTTATCTCCTTAAATTCATACAATGTTTGACATGTGTCTTATTTTTTCTTTTTATATTATATTTTAAAATGAAAACATCTTGAGATAGAGAAAATAAGACATATCAAAAACTGAATGGATTTAAGGAGATAAGGTATCTCCTGCAACCCAATGTACAAAACTCGCAACTAGTGAGACTTAGAAATGGTAGATATACACAACCTTTTACCCACAAGTGTAAAGATTATTTTGAGAATTTGCCAAACAAAACAAAAAGTGTAAGTTAAAACACAATAACTTTTATTGTTTTCCCATGTTGTATGACAAGGAGCTAGCACATATATTTAACCATATTTTTTAGGACATACAAGGTATTTCAATTTTGATGCATAAGACCCCCCAAAAAAAAGTTGTATTTCATAGATGTACAAAGATTACACCTACCATTGTATAAAGGTGTCGAATCTTGAAGTATAACAAACAAACATATAATTAGTTTCTTTACTCAGTGCCCACCTGGATTCCTATTCCATGATAAATATGAGGGATCTCCTAGTTGCCTAGAAAGATTAACAAAAGATTGGTCAGGCACTGATAATAAGATAATGTCATCATGTACAACAAAAATCATGTCAGCACAATTGAAACTTCATGATTTTGTTTTTTCTTATTCAAGAGAAAAATATATGCACTGAATGAGTTTTATACATTGTCACTGTATCATTCACCATTCATATTTAATTATCATTGACTCTTCAATGAAAGTAATGCAAATGATGATATACAGAATTGTCTATAAATTTTTACACTGACAATGCATAAATATTACACTCTATAATTTAATCAAAGCTTTTAAACAATAATCTGGAATCTCCAAAGACTATCCCATGAACAACACTACAGAGACATTTCTTTTTACAACTATATGAGTACCCAGATGTGGGGAAAGAAAACTCTCATAACAGAAGGGATTTAAAAAATGCACAATGAATTTGGAAAACACTTAACATACAAGTCAATCAAACATAATATAGGTTCTAATAAAATTGACTAATATAACTTGATACAAAAAATGACTAATATAACTAATGCTGATTTCAGAGTTCAGGTAGGAACGGGTTGAAGTAAAATCATGTTCTGCATATAGTGTTGGTAATAAGCCACAGAACAAAGAATAAAAAGAATACAAAGAATTTAAGTTCCATGTGACAATGGATGAAATGAATGAATGCATCATCAAACAACATTTTTTTGGTAAAAAAATACAATCAAGCAACAAAATTCAAAAGGGACTTTATCGGTCGAAAGCAATAAAGGATTTTAAGTATTTACCTTGGCTTGACGAAATATACAATGGTAAAAGCCAGAGCCAAAACGAAGCACAATCCTCCAACGGTGAGATAAGCAATGCCAAGGAAGTCATTTTTCCCACCAAGCCAGCTAGTAGTTGACAGCACAAGCTTTTTCTTGCCATTAAAACTGTATGTGTTGTAGTTATTTTTCAGCAGTACATTTATTGTATCACCTTCATTCAGATCCACCTCTATTTTTCCATACAACTTCCTAAATGTTGGCAAAGCAGCCGTTCGCATCCAGACAATAAGATCCTCTTGGTCACTCAACTATTCCAAAAAACAGTCAAAAGTGAGCAATATATCTCATTGAATTGCGAATACCAGACTAATCACAAGATGAACAATAGAATATACTAGAGAAATTGGAATGAAAGAGAGTCTATATTAATGAACAGTGAAATAAATTGCAAGGTGTGTGCATCACACACGATATGTATACCAATCATGTGGCAGCCTAAAGTATTGCAAACCTAACAGAAACACAACCAAGGGTAAAACAAAGGTTAAATTTAGACTGCAATCATCTACACAAGTTCATGTAAATACTTACTGGTATGGATTCAATGAGATGCGCACCACCTATAATAGAACTATTCTGGAAGTTTTTAGGGAAAACATCTTTTCCAAATTTGTGCTCCCTATCACTCTTCCAGGAGATGCCTTTCTTGTTCAATGTCAAATTCTTGTTGTTGCGGGAGAAGATGTATGTATCATTGAATAAACTCCAAGCTATAAGACCACAAGGTACAATTGGCTTAAAATTTGCCATATCTTCAGGCTTACAAGTACTTGTTGAGCTCTCTTTACTGCGATCCCTCAACTGCTCATCACTTCGGCTTTTAACATACCTAAACAATAAAAAATCCTCATAATTATTAAAACCTAATCAAGCATACATTATGAACTATATGCATTAGATTCAATCAATAACCATCTAAATATTAAGACTGAAAATAGTCGAAGGAAACAATCAAAGACAATGAAGTAATGAACTATCATACATGGAAGAAGGATACAGAAAACAAGATGTATATGTGGAATGTGGAATTATGGATGTTTCCAAAAATTCCTTCCCATACAAATAGTAATTTGTTATCCCTCACAATTATTTAAAGCTATAGAAGTTAGATAACAGAGGGTGAGTCGGCGCAATGTTTGCCTTATGACCGGGAGGTCATTGGTTCAAATCGTGGAAACAACCTCTTCACTTGTGAGGGTGAGGCTGTGAATGTCTACCTCCCAAAACTCCGCTAGGTGGGACCCTTATGCACTGGCTTCCCTTTTGTTGGTCATCTTAAAAAATATTTTTGCCAGTTTAGACAATAGCTTGTAAGAGAGTTTCATGGATATTGTCAACCAATTTATTTTTATGCTTGCTTTCTTTGTAATTTTTTTCTATAGATGCAAACTTGTGTATCTCTAATAAGTTTTTAACCAGGGGCTAACATGTTCTGATAGTATTGAAATTACCACTCTATTAATATGAGAAAATTTTCAACACATTAGAACTTTACAAGTTCCAAAATGTCATGCATACAATTTATCAAGGTAAGTTGTTTCATTGTTATATAAAAAGCAAGTTAAGATGTAGCCTACAATGTACACAGTAACAAATGCTGGATACAAAGGTCACAAAGAACTGTTGTAGATTTAAAGTATGGCAATGTTTAAATTTTAAAATAATTAAGATAAGATAGATGGAGGTTGGTGGTGCAAGGCCGTCAACTATGATAGAACGCTTTAACAATAAATATGGAAAACGCGAAGTAATTTTGTGTGTATGCATAACTTTTGACCAGACAACAATTAACAAACATATGACTAAATATAGAGCGGAAAGGGTATTTGCTTCAAAGTACGTATAGAAAATTTCATTAGATTAGGGAAAATACTTGATAGAAGCTTTCTAAACCAAAAAAGAAGTAAAAGCAGAAGCTATTGGCATACCCACACCATTAATTGTCAAGAAGGACTGAAGAAAGGATAACAAAGTCCTTTCTTTATCTTAAAAGCATACTACCCTTGCTTTGTAAATGTGAAATTGAAACAAATAAAAAGATACTGACACATGAGAGAAAAAGGGCATTACATACCGGCGATGGTTCTGGTAGAAGTTGTCCAGCTGATAGTAAACATAAATAGGGGACTTCATATGCTTGTGCACCTTTTCATAAAAGCAGAATTTAAGAGGTGGTAAGATAATCATAATGTGAAGTCCATTAATTATCAATTATGGGAATGGAGTTAATTGAGAGCTGACTAGGTGAACTTGTGTCAAAGAGACTTGCCGTTAAAGATAAGTTGCATGTTTTATCTGCAGAACTTTGAATGTATGCTACTTTATCTTGAACAACATGTGGTATGCACTCTGACTCATACCTGCGAACAATTTCGACAACCTGGGAGATAACAAGAAAACTAAAGTCATTACTGTGCATTATACACAACTGTAAAATTAAATTCGACACAGTATAGAACTCTAGCATACCTTTCGTGAAGCCATTAGCGAAACAACTCCAATAGGAACAAATACAACACTGACAAGCAAGAAAGCTGAAATAACCTGCAGGGAAAGATTTAAATGAATTACACACAATGTGCCACATAAAAATGACTTGGTAACATATTCAATCATGACCAGGTAACATATTCAAATAGATAGTATTACCGCTCGTGGTGTAAGAATTGGCTTGCATGCTGGAAGTTCTTGCTGTGTAAACTTAGAATCTGAAAGGCATTAAATTTTAAAAGAGAACTTGTTAGCACCAGAAGTTTACTATAAGAAAACTGGAGTCTAGCGCCTTCAATGGGGATATTCCTCTTGATTAAACTGAAAGACGAGAAATAAAAGACAGAAAAAACCTGCAGAATAAGAGGATCTGCGTCCTCCCTAGCCAAATGGCCACAATCCTTTACAGAATAGTTGCTTACTTTTTTTCCTTCCTCTCACATATATATAACCCTCTTCTTATATTCTCTCTCTAACTAACCTGACAGCTTCGATACAAAGTCCAACCCTTGTCCTAATGTCCTCTCATATTTCCTATGTGGTCTAGTGATAGGACCTGTGAGTCTAAGCCTGAGACTGAGAATGAATTGGATCCGAGGCTAGACCTGAATCCAAAAAGGCCCGTCATATGGAAAGTATGTTCTAGAAGAGGAAAGAAGGGTGTGCCATGGTCCTACCCAGGAATGAGAGTTAGTAACATGACTGGGTGTGCAGCTGTCCAAATGATTGTTCCATTACTCGAAAAGTGATTTAGAGAGAGGCATGGGTAGTGTTATTCACTCAAACAATCCCTATAGATTGTTACGCATCACTGCACAGAGAATACTATCTGAAGGAGCCATAGGCTCTGGAACTAATTTTTTTACTTGTTTTCCCTTTCCATTTTAAGAGCTCCTGCGCTCCTCGTTAATTGAGTCATGCAAATTCATAAATTTAGTTCCCCGTGTCTATCAATTGTTCCGATAAGCCGGATATGAACCAGCCTAGTGGTCTATCTAAAGTTCTAAACTGAGTAACCATTATTGTTAACTCAAAACACATTATCCAACTGCATAGAAACTCTTCAAATAGGTCAATAAACAACCAATTTGCATTTTAACAGAAATACCAACATTCAAAAAGTAAATGAATTTAAAATAATAATAATAATAAATAATCAAGTGGGTATTTTATTTAACAAAGTGTCATATCTTCATATGTCAAATTCTTGTTGTTGCGGGAGAAGATGTATGTATCATTGAATAAACTCCAAGCTATAAGACCACAAGGTACAATTGGCTTAAAATTTGCCATATCTTCAGGCTTACAAGTACTTGTTGAGCTCTCTTTACTGCGATCCCTCAACTGCTCATCACTTCGGCTTTTAACATACCTAAACAATAAAAAATCCTCATAATTATTAAAACCTAATCAAGCATACATTATGAACTATATGCATTAGATTCAATCAATAACCATCTAAATATTAAGACTGAAAATAGTCGAAGGAAACAATCAAAGACAATGAAGTAATGAACTATCATACATGGAAGAAGGATACAGAAAACAAGATGTATATGTGGAATGTGGAATTATGGATGTTTCCAAAAATTCCTTCCCATACAAATAGTAATTTGTTATCCCTCACAATTATTTAAAGCTATAGAAGTTAGATAACAGAGGGTGAGTCGGCGCAATGTTTGCCTTATGACCGGGAGGTCATTGGTTCAAATCGTGGAAACAACCTCTTCACTTGTGAGGGTGAGGCTGTGAATGTCTACCTCCCAAAACTCCGCTAGGTGGGACCCTTATGCACTGGCTTCCCTTTTGTTGGTCATCTTAAAAAATATTTTTGCCAGTTTAGACAATAGCTTGTAAGAGAGTTTCATGGATATTGTCAACCAATTTATTTTTATGCTTGCTTTCTTTGTAATTTTTTTCTATAGATGCAAACTTGTGTATCTCTAATAAGTTTTTAACCAGGGGCTAACATGTTCTGATAGTATTGAAATTACCACTCTATTAATATGAGAAAATTTTCAACACATTAGAACTTTACAAGTTCCAAAATGTCATGCATACAATTTATCAAGGTAAGTTGTTTCATTGTTATATAAAAAGCAAGTTAAGATGTAGCCTACAATGTACACAGTAACAAATGCTGGATACAAAGGTCACAAAGAACTGTTGTAGATTTAAAGTATGGCAATGTTTAAATTTTAAAATAATTAAGATAAGATAGATGGAGGTTGGTGGTGCAAGGCCGTCAACTATGATAGAACGCTTTAACAATAAATATGGAAAACGCGAAGTAATTTTGTGTGTATGCATAACTTTTGACCAGACAACAATTAACAAACATATGACTAAATATAGAGCGGAAAGGGTATTTGCTTCAAAGTACGTATAGAAAATTTCATTAGATTAGGGAAAATACTTGATAGAAGCTTTCTAAACCAAAAAAGAAGTAAAAGCAGAAGCTATTGGCATACCCACACCATTAATTGTCAAGAAGGACTGAAGAAAGGATAACAAAGTCCTTTCTTTATCTTAAAAGCATACTACCCTTGCTTTGTAAATGTGAAATTGAAACAAATAAAAAGATACTGACACATGAGAGAAAAAGGGCATTACATACCGGCGATGGTTCTGGTAGAAGTTGTCCAGCTGATAGTAAACATAAATAGGGGACTTCATATGCTTGTGCACCTTTTCATAAAAGCAGAATTTAAGAGGTGGTAAGATAATCATAATGTGAAGTCCATTAATTATCAATTATGGGAATGGAGTTAATTGAGAGCTGACTAGGTGAACTTGTGTCAAAGAGACTTGCCGTTAAAGATAAGTTGCATGTTTTATCTGCAGAACTTTGAATGTATGCTACTTTATCTTGAACAACATGTGGTATGCACTCTGACTCATACCTGCGAACAATTTCGACAACCTGGGAGATAACAAGAAAACTAAAGTCATTACTGTGCATTATACACAACTGTAAAATTAAATTCGACACAGTATAGAACTCTAGCATACCTTTCGTGAAGCCATTAGCGAAACAACTCCAATAGGAACAAATACAACACTGACAAGCAAGAAAGCTGAAATAACCTGCAGGGAAAGATTTAAATGAATTACACACAATGTGCCACATAAAAATGACTTGGTAACATATTCAATCATGACCAGGTAACATATTCAAATAGATAGTATTACCGCTCGTGGTGTAAGAATTGGCTTGCATGCTGGAAGTTCTTGCTGTGTAAACTTAGAATCTGAAAGGCATTAAATTTTAAAAGAGAACTTGTTAGCACCAGAAGTTTACTATAAGAAAACTGGAGTCTAGCGCCTTCAATGGGGATATTCCTCTTGATTAAACTGAAAGACGAGAAATAAAAGACAGAAAAAACCTGCAGAATAAGAGGATCTGCGTCCTCCCTAGCCAAATGGCCACAATCCTTTACAGAATAGTTGCTTACTTTTTTTCCTTCCTCTCACATATATATAACCCTCTTCTTATATTCTCTCTCTAACTAACCTGACAGCTTCGATACAAAGTCCAACCCTTGTCCTAATGTCCTCTCATATTTCCTATGTGGTCTAGTGATAGGACCTGTGAGTCTAAGCCTGAGACTGAGAATGAATTGGATCCGAGGCTAGACCTGAATCCAAAAAGGCCCGTCATATGGAAAGTATGTTCTAGAAGAGGAAAGAAGGGTGTGCCATGGTCCTACCCAGGAATGAGAGTTAGTAACATGACTGGGTGTGCAGCTGTCCAAATGATTGTTCCATTACTCGAAAAGTGATTTAGAGAGAGGCATGGGTAGTGTTATTCACTCAAACAATCCCTATAGATTGTTACGCATCACTGCACAGAGAATACTATCTGAAGGAGCCATAGGCTCTGGAACTAATTTTTTTACTTGTTTTCCCTTTCCATTTTAAGAGCTCCTGCGCTCCTCGTTAATTGAGTCATGCAAATTCATAAATTTAGTTCCCCGTGTCTATCAATTGTTCCGATAAGCCGGATATGAACCAGCCTAGTGGTCTATCTAAAGTTCTAAACTGAGTAACCATTATTGTTAACTCAAAACACATTATCCAACTGCATAGAAACTCTTCAAATAGGTCAATAAACAACCAATTTGCATTTTAACAGAAATACCAACATTCAAAAAGTAAATGAATTTAAAATAATAATAATAATAAATAATCAAGTGGGTATTTTATTTAACAAAGTGTCATATCTTCATGAAATAGAACTTCAGCAACAGGTACCTGAATCTAGATATTATTATGCACTAAATGGAACTTTATAAATGAACCCTAACATGCATTCAATCAAACCCAGGAATTTGCATTACAAACCAACATTTTTTTACAAAAATGGAAAGTAGCACACTACAAATTGAGCTAAAAAAACACGAGAGATGAAAGAATATATGAGGAAATTACACTTGGGTCTCTTGGTAATTCTTCTTGTAGCTGTTGGATCAGCGGATCCAGCAGCTGCGGCGCTCGAAGACGCCATTGTCGAATCGGAATCGTTGAAAATTCAACCTTTAGTTATCGGAACCCTAGGATTCAACGAGAATGCAATGAGGGTGAAAATTGAAATCGAAACCCTAAAAAAGAAGAGAGAGAAGAAGGTGTTATGTTATGTTTGGTTTATTTTACTCTCTTTCTCTCTCTAATTAACTCTGTTTATGGAATGGAGGAGGAAGAAGAAGAGAGAGACACAGTCGAAGGTGAAAGGGAAGGAGAAGAGTCAAACAAATGAAACACAATTGCTTTGAACCGAAAACAAAATTGATTGGAGCTTTGGCATAATGGTTGTATCTGCTTCCATTCTTCTTATAATCCCCAATGATATCTAGTTACTCAATCGCTAAGGAATTCATTTATTGTATTACTTTTTTTTCAATAAGTGTTGTTCTAAAAGAAAAATGAATAATAGACTTATACATTTGGTATTTCTTGAGTTTTTGTCAGAGACGGGAGAAAATTCACCGGTTACTAATTTAGGGCAGGACAAGAATCTTAATGGTCACTAGTTTATATTTATAGGTGTATTTTTTCCTTATAAATACTAGTGTAATGAGAGGCACTGTCCTATTTGTTAGTTCGATTTTTTATCATTTATAATATCTAGTTTGTATGTCACAAATGTCAAATATAATATTTTATGTTAAATATTTATAATTTACAGTTGAATTTATTTGATTGGTATAATGTTTTAAATTGAACATTCATGTTCTACATAATGTAAGAAGAAATATCGGTTAACCAAATAAAATAACATGGAACATATATTATGTAGAGAGGAACATTGAACTATATATGATTTTTTGGTAATAATTAGAAAATAGTGAGGATAAAATAGGGAGAACCATAAATTATACCATGGTGGATGGTTATTTTGAGTTTTCATTTTATAATTAGTATAGAAGATATGGATATATTGATAAATTATGCTAAGGTGTTAATAAAATCATGTAAATTATTATTGGTTTTTCTGTACTTACATAAATTACTTTTAATTCATATATATACATATACATTACACTTATTACTTTTAAGGGGTGTGAATATAATATTTTAAATAAAAAAAAGGTAATAAGTGTAATTAAGTTAAATTTCAATAAGTATTGGTGTAAACTTTTTAAACAAAAAATTGGTGATTATGTAATAAATTTAAACTTTAATTACTATGTGTGTGATTTAATTTTAATTAATTATATATTAGCTATGATAAATTATTCATTTGTAAATTTGCATGTAAAATTTGATTTATAAAATCAATGTTCTCTTTTGTTTTGTGTATTTAAGTAATATCTTCTTAGAATTATTAATTATTAATGTATTTTATCACAAACCAAAAATAATAATGAGATATTGACTCTCATACTATTTAGACTTTGATCTATAATATACCATATTTTATGGAAATTTTGTATGTATGATCAAACAAAGTTGTATCATTCTCCATGACCATCATTATTAACATATATATTTGTTTGTAAAATAAATGATGGTTCATAAGTACTCAAAGTGCATGAAACGTCATTTTATCATTATTATTTTAATTTTTAAAACTTATTGAAGATGGTTAAATATATGATAGAGAAGTCGATATTAAATAAAAAATTCTTATGCCAGAATTATGTTATTATTCAAATATGTGTTATTGGGTAAGATTAGTATATTTTGAATTTTTTTAAAGAAGTAATACTTAATAATGTAGTATGCGTTGAAACTTATCTTTTCACCATTCTCTAGATAATGAGTGAAACATGGTACAAACTACAAATGAAAGTAAAATCATAGTAAATTGTAAAAACTTATTTTTATTTGTTACATAATGCACAAATAGTTATAAGGGGATGTTACTTAAATAGACATAAGAGAAAAATGATTTCATAATTAACTTCTATATGCAAACTTACAAATGATCAATTTATTACTCTAGTTAATGTATAATTAATTAAGAGTAAATTACATTTACACATTTTGTTTAAAAGATTACACTCATCTCATCTACAATTGTAATCATTATAATGTATGTATATAAATTATGGATAGTTTGTGTAAGTGCAAAAAATAGGTTTTTTATATAATTTCACTAAAAATCAAGGATTTGTGAGTGTAATTTACTCTAAAGTCTAAATATACTTGCACTTTATCTAATTTAAAATTATTTTAATACTTTTATTTTGGAGAAAATGTGTATACTGATGGTATAAGAGTTTATAACTTTATACATTTTCAATTCATCGTCTATCAGTCATTTTTAATCATCATCGATCCTTCAAAAAGTACAAATGAATGATAAATATTGTATTCATTGTGCATAAATATTTACTCATAGATGCTACCCTTCTTTTATATTTTATTTATAATAATATAAGTTGATTTAAAAGATACATTGAAGTGTATAGAGTGAAACTTTTAAAATGTTGAATGACACTTCCTAAAATGACTAAAACTAAGTTGAACCGAATCAAACTCATCATTATTGTTGTTTTTTCTGTTGTTTTCTTAACAATATTGAAACACATATTTAAATATACATGTGAAGAAAAGTAAGCCAGTAAAGTAAACATAAGTGTGCAAATAAATTTTAACCATTGGTCTTTCATGCAGAAAGCAACATTTTTGGGGTAGAATTTGATTGACACGTCTATATATCAACAAACTCTCTAATCTATTATCTATATTCTGTATATGAATTGAAAGTGATGTGAAAAGACAAAAATAAATAATCTACATCTTTGACAAGTGTCCAAAGAAGAGGTATTTTTGTCAAATTCAATGGGCTACTAGAATTACTAAACTAGACACTTTATATTGTGACAAGTATCCAAAGAAGAAGTTATTTTTGTGAAGTTCAATTAAAAGAATGAAAATGTCATAAATAATAGGTCATTTCTTTCATCTTTGTCTTCTTTTACCACTTTTCACAAAGTTCACATTCTCTCTACTCAAACTACACATTATTTCTCTTTTATTTTTCAATTTTTGTTCTACAAATATATTGTCTTCAAGTGTCAAATCAACCTACATATATGATTTTCTTCTCTTTTCATTTTTATTTCATTCTTCTCATAATTATTTCTCATTTTTTTCAAATTTTGTTCAACAAATCTATCATCTTCAACTGTCAAACCAACTCACATGTATGATTTTAAGCTCTTTTCATTTTTACTTCACCATTCTCGTCAATATTCCTTCTTTTTCTAATTTTTGTCAAATAAATCTATCATTTTCAACTGTCAAATATGATTTTATATTCTTTTCATTTTCTCTGTTGTACATATAATTTGTTTATTATATCAGTTTATATGTGTAGACAATTTTACTTACACAATGTTATTTAATACACAAGTAAAAAAAATTCTAATAATTTCTTCAAACTTCCACTCACTTACCTCAACAAAGTTTCACAAGATAATTGCTCTTTTTGTCTCCTATAACAAAAACTTCATTTTTACACATGATATATGTTAAAATATTTTTTCCTATGTGATTATTTTTCCAAAGCAAGAGCTACGGACTAACCATGTTCTTTGTTTCAGCGTTTACTGAAGAAAAACCTCACCTCATGAAATACAGTAAATAGAGGTTATATAGGCATTGACTATAAAACAAAAGTGTTTTTATTTTTATTATGTGTTTATCTTTATTCATTTAAATTAATTTTTTCATAATATGTGTGTCAACCTTATATTAGTCTCAATAATCTTCATTTTTTTCTTCTCACTCTCTGTTTATGATAATGAACTAACTCTAGATATGCATGTTCATTGTCCACATAATATTTTAAAACCTTCAAAGTATAACATCTTTATCACTCTGACATGTTTAATTTATATATTTATCTTGTTTCTAGAATTTTTATTCAAACAACTTTATGCATGTATAGTTTTTGGTATACATAAAAAAATATCATGTTACGATTGTTATTTCGCCCGCATCTTAGAAGCAGAAATTATTAAGCATGATTGCTTTTGAATATCTTTTATTTCATTTTCTAAAAATTAAATACTTATTACTTATACTTTAGAAGCAGAAATTACTAAGCCTACTTGTTTATTTTGAATGTCTTTTATTTCGTTGTCTAAAAATTAAACATTTGTTTCCCATATTTAATTACATTGAAATTGATCATGCTTCTTCATTCTATATTAAATGTTAAGCGTACAATATCTCCCCTATCAATATAGACTCCTAAGAGGATAAAAATCAGAATGAAATATTTTTATACTATAACATTATTAGAAAATAAAAACTTCCTTATTGATATAGTATATATACTTCTCTATAAAGTCAATGCATTTTTCACAACAATAATAATTGTTAGGTTAGATTTAGTCTTCGACCTTTAATTTTAGGATTTGATTGATGATTATGTTTTGGAATTGAATTTCTCTTTAATGTTTATTATTTCGTAACAATCAAAATTCAAAATATTGAAGCAATTGATGTATATATTAAACTTGATCTTATTTCTATTTTGAAATAAATACACATTTTTCAATTTCAACTTAAATGCACATTATTATTTTCAAATAGAGTAATTTAATGAGAATATGGTGTGCTCAAATTTCTTTCTTCGTGTAAAATAGTAATATTACGAAATAATTAATGAGAACCAAATGTAAGATAAAAAAAATCTAGAACCTAGGCATATGAGAAAAGAATTTCTTATTATTTTTTAGGAATCAGCTTTAACTCTATGAATTATCATTGTTTTTCTTTTAATCATTAATTAATTTAGGAATCAACTATTAATGTAGGTTTGTCCATTAACAATTAGCTTTAACTCTATGATAAGAATTAATATGTTGTAATTATGTTACATTTATATTATATATTTGATGCTTAGACGCTTATAAATTTACAATTATGAAAATTAAAATTGCGTTCAAGAAATATTACTAATTTATTTTTTTTGTCAATGCTATTCAAATTTCAAAACGTTAAAATCATATTTAAAAATCAAATGACTATTAAAACTGAAACATAATCATATCCATTTCATAATTATAAAACAAGTAAGAAGTTCAATGTTAGAAAAATTAACAAATATTTCATGTGTTACACACATATTTTTCAAATGTAGAAAATATAGATAAAAAATAAGCGCCTAAAAAATAAAAATAATGATATAAAACGAAGATACAAAATGTTAATTTATTCAAACAAAATTTAATTAAAATGGTTACCAACTAGAAAATAAAAATAAGAAATTATAAAATAATGTAATACTAAAAATAAAATATAAATAGAGAATATCTCAAGAGATTACTTATCTTTTATGTAATTTAGTTTTTATGCATTATCAAACTTTTTCTCTCTAATAACTAATTGTATATCAATAATGTTGGGTGAATTTGATGCTTGATTCCAAATTATATGTTTACGATATCTTCATTTATGAAAATTGAATTTGCATTCGAAAAATGTTACTAATTTATTTTTATACTATTCAAATTTCAAAATGTTGAAATGCTTATATTTGAATTTAAAAACAAATAACAATTAGAAATGGACCATAATCATATCTATTTCATAATTATGTAATATGTAAAAGATTTAAAGTTAGAAAAACTATCAAATATTTCATGTTTTACACAAATTTTACAAATAAAAAAAATAATCATATAAAAAATTAATAATAAAGATCTAAAATTAAGATAAAAAATGTTATTTATTAAAACAAAATTTAAGTAAAAATATTTACTAACTAGAAAATAAAAATAAGTAAAATTATAAAATAAATATATAATACTAAAAATAACCTAGTCATCAACTAAAGTTTGATTTATTGAGATTAAAATATCAATAATGTTATTTATATAGTTAAGATTTATCACTTTTTGAAGTTCTTTTATGCTTTTGTATTGTGATCTGTAACACCGTGAATTTTCTCTGTATGTTTTATTAATTATTTATTTTAATAACGATTAATTTTAGAAATTAATCGGTATTGAATTAGACTAAACCATAGTTTAATGTTAGTCTTGTTTTATGATTTCCTATTTTATGGTAAATTTTCGTAATTTTATGGGACGGAAAGTTTTTGAGTTGCTGTCGGGCCCAAATTCGCCCGAATTCTGCTCAATAACGTGTTTTTGAGTTATGTACCTCGGAATCGAATTCCGATTGTACCATTGGCTTTGAAATATTATTTTGAGTCAAGATAGACATCAAGTTTGTCCAGAACGCATTTCTAATTATTTTTCACTCCGAATTTCGTGTTTCGAAGTTCTAACCGTAAACCGAATTCGGGAGATTTTTATTATCCGACCAGGTATTAGTCGACAATACTCGGGAATGGTTTAATCGAGAATGTATCATCGAAAAGGTCACATCACTTTCACGTAAAAAGCTTGCTTGTTAAACAAGCAAAAATACATATTCTCTTACATAAAATCCCCTAAATCACTCAACAAATCCTCTCACTCCACCACCATTAGACACATCACCTATGCTAGTCTAAATCTACTTACTTTATATTAAATTTTCTGATTTGATGAGGGCGAGGCTCTCCTATAAATACCTCATTCTCTCATTTTTACACTAAATTTCCTATACAAACTAATGTAGTCTTCTATTTTCTCTTCTTCATCTTCTTCTCATACTTCATAGAAAGTTATGAGCTTTTATTATGTTGTTCATAAAGTAGAGTTTATATTTGTTCTTTAAGTATTTTATGAAGGCATAACTAAAAGGGGTGATAATAAAATCATATGAACCTTTATGTAGTTTTTGACTTTGGTAAATCTTGAAATTTCTTCCTTGTTCTTAGATGGAAAAACTATATTTTTGGACAAAGTTAGATGAGTTATTTGTTTGGTGAATTAGAAATTATTGTTAGTATTTGAATATGTTTAAAGGTGATGATTTTAACATCAAAGGAACCTTTAATATGTATTTACTCTTGAAAGTTTATGATGTTGATGAGTTGTTGTTGAAAATGTTTCATTTTTAGAAAGTATTATGTTTTAAAAGTGGTTTAGCATATTATACACTTTGATTTCCAAGTTAAAATAATGATTTGGGATAAAAGATAATATATAGTCTTGACTTCATAAAGTTAAAGTATTATGAAGTTTTGGATATTAAAGTAGTAGAAAGTCTTACCTTAAGATTTAT
>NC_032013.1:19320925-19321917 GCF_001865875.1 Lupinus angustifolius | reverse complement strand
TTTTATTGAAAATCTTACTTTAAAAATTGTTATTTGATTGTAAGACTTTCAATGACAAATGATGATTCAAGGATATTCAACCTTGAATCGGATGGACAAAAGCAATTAAATTCATTTTAAATTGGAAGTTTTATCTTCGCGTAAAAAGTTATTTCGTAAGTATAATAATTATCGTCAGTTAACTAATTAACGTTATTTTGGCGTAATGAAGAGTTCGAGAGGAGATCAGATCAAGTAAGCTCACCTACAATCAGAGAACCTAGCGACCCGACACATTCAGGTGAGGGAGAATACATCGTGACATAATGGTGTTCGAATATGACACCCATATCTCCTAAACTATCTCAAAAGTTTAGAGTTATATTTGTGTATTAAGAAAACCCGTACTTAATCAAATATTTGTGTGCATGGATTTTGTACGGATACTTTCTTAAGTTGTATGTTTAGGATAGCTAAAAATATCAAGTATTGTGGTAGTTATCCATGAAAGAACACCACTCGAGAAACTAAAATACATTGGGATCAAAAACAGTAGAGAGTTTCGATCCGGTAGCCCAAACTCCCTCACAAGTTTGGAGTTGTCTTGGGTATTAAGAAAGCTTGTACTTAATCAATTGCCTGTTTGTTTGGATTAAGTACAACAATATTTCTTATACCGATCTATATTATGTTTATATATGGAAATACCATGTTTACTCTTGAATCATAATGTTTGAATGATTATTATGAGAATGATATGTATGTGATAATTGTTAAATTCAAGGTTTAATAACATGTGATATAAATGAGAAATATTTTTCTTGAGAAAAATAATTAAAATGATATTCAGGCTCTTCTCGCTTGAGTGAGAAGTGTTTAGAGAAAACGAGTGTTTTAGCTCGGGGCAAGACAGCTCTCGCTTGAGCTAAAATAGGCACCAAGAGAACTGATTGTTTTCTCGCTTAAGCCACAAATGTCTCAAAAATGGAGGTGCCACCACTTGAGCAAGACAG
>NC_032013.1:19278783-19320825 GCF_001865875.1 Lupinus angustifolius | reverse complement strand
ATGATTGAACCTAGTTCCCGAAATCGACAAACTTATACAAGTACCTTTGTTCTTGCGCCTATTTAGGCAAGGTTTCCGACTGTGATGTCGTGATTAGGGCGATGCCCACAAAAAAAAGGATTACATGATACCACACAGCGAGGTCGTCTGACCGTAAGAGGCTTGGCCATGTGGCTGTCTAGGGTGATTCAACGATGGTTCGTAGTGGTAGGGATGTTATTCCTCTATTTACGTGTTGACGTAAGATCAGGTCCCACATGAAGCATTCATTTGGGAGATGTCTTAGGTTGGGCCGATCATATAAAATAATGATTAAAATATTTAATCGGCTAACCTCGATTAGTGTGCATACTCATTATGGATAATGAAGTAGTGGAGAGGAAATTTACGGGAGACGAACGAGCCCTGAGATGTTGAGAGGGCCGCCGATGGCGGTGGTTCGTCAGCAAAGTCTTGAGTGTGAGTCTAGGTGAGACGAGTCCCTTGTATTCCTGGATGAGGTATTCTGTTGGATCATACAGTTCTCACAGTGCAAACTAAACGATCTCTAACAACCCCTCTTTGCAATCAGGATCAATGAGAGGGATGTATAGAAAGTGTTTCATACGACACCGTCCTGAAATGGATAGTTCTTCGGAACAGATCGATCATATATCCTTGCAATGAATAATTTTGGTGCGTTCAAATCGGCTTGTTATGGTACTTGTACTCTTGGTTATTTCCGAATAGTATATTGTGAGGATATTAGTGGAAGGATGGATGAAACAAACATAACATTCATACATTGAGATTGTGGACTTTGATCCTCATAATATGAGATTATAACATCATTCATCATTGTGCATTTTTATATGTGATGTATATATTGTGTTTATTATGCGTGTCTGTCTGGATGTGATATTCCACGTAATTCCATGCCGTCAATGAGTAATATTCATTATATGTCTTACTCCCTTTATATAGACTTACCAATCAACCAGAATACCTCTACGAAAAGGTAGGAATTGTTTGGAATGAAACCATTTCATTTGGGTTAAAAACTGTGTAGTTTGAATCTGAAAACTGTGTAGTTTGAATCTGAAAACTGGTGTAACAACTCTCAGTAATCGATTACTTAATCGATATAATCGATTACCCAACTAGTCTGTCCAACTGAGAAATTGATTTTCACAGGCAGTAATCGATTATTCAAAAGATTTAATCAATTACCCAATCGCTTTGTCCAACTGGGTTATTATTTACCGTGTTGTGTAATCGGTTACCCACATGGTGTAATCAATAACTCTAATCAATTTTTGTTGGATAACTCGTTTCTCACTCTTATAACATGTTACTTAGTTCTGGTAACATGTTACACAGTATTTTGAAAATTATTTTCATTTATACTTGTGTTTATCAATTTTCTTTTAAAATACTTTTGAGTATTACTACTAAGTGTAATGATTGAAGTACCTAAAGACTTAGATTCTTAATTCTTGAAGCTTTATATTCATAAGTATTCTTACTTTTCTTCTTTTATGTGATGTTGATGTCTTCATCGAAACCATGCCAATGTCAGGAGCCAGATCTTCTTCACACACTATATGCACCATTTTCCGTGACAATACCATTAGAGTAAATTACATGTTGAAACTCATTATGTACAAACATAAAGGTTAAGATGTAAATAACAATTGCAAAATGGGGTATGAAACTAATATGTATTTTAGAGACATGTGTACTTTTAATTTTTTGTGCTACCATTAATGACTATATTTTAATTAAAATTAAATATTTAATGTATTGTCAAGATTTTATTAGATATCTTCACATACGTCTTCATGTAAGTCTTTCTCATTAGAACAATGAATACAACAAAAAAAAGGACACAATCAACCATTCAAATCACCCAATCCTGATTATCTTCCATAAAGCAAAAGCACTTACTACTTTTAATATGTAGAAAACATTTGGCTTGACTATGGCTTAGTGATTTCACATGTCGTTGATTCTTTCTAGTGTTAAGTATTAGTAGTTTAGAGAAAAAATGTTTATATTGTTATTTAAATAAATATGAATGTTCATGCCAACCTCAACACCTCAACGACTATTGAATTAGAATAATGAAAGAATATGATAAATGTGTTACAACATGCACTACGTCAGATATCAAAATAAACCATGATCCTTCAACCGCGCTCGCTAGAATAATGCTATTAAAACCGAGGTGGAAGAACATCCACAATGCTCATTTAAACAAGCACTGTTCATTTGGATAGGCGGATATAACTTCAATAATGTAAGCCTGAAAAACGGTGTTGAACATCAGTAATGTTAGCGTTGACTTGAATGAGTTTTGTTTAACAGCACACCTTTAAGGTGACACTATTAATTTACATATATTTCACACTGCTTTATTAAAGAATCCTTGTTGAAGATGATTTAGTAACAACACTTTCTTATATGAACGTTGTTGCTTGCATACGATGTTTACATATCCGAAAAATTAATGGTGGAGTTATACGTCTCTTTGTTTTTTTGCACATATGTTATTTCCATTCGTTTTTTCATGTGTTGTTCTGTTTCAGTAAGCACTCTTTTTCTTTTCTCCGTATTTGTATTTATATTTGTCTAATTATTCATTGTCTTCTTTATTGTCTTCTTTTATAATTAGTCATGACACCCAAAGAGAAGAAGATATGAGGAAAAAACAAAGAAACCGAAGATATATAGGAGACAGAAAGAGAAAGGGAAGTTTTGTTGAAAAAATGATATTCCTACAAAAGAATGTATTCAAGAAGTAAGGAAGTGAAGCCAATTTTGCTTAATTTACTCGATTCGATCTTTATATCTTTATGTCTAATTTTTTTATTTTTCTTTTTGCAGCCATCCATAACGGCTAATGAATCTCTGGATGATGACCCTGATTATGAAGAATTTCTTAATTCTATTAGACAAATAGAAGATGATGTCTTTTACTGAACAATTATTATTAATTTCTTTTTTGACGTTTTTTCTTTTAGACAATTGTCTTTTGGATGGTTAATTCTATTTTGTTGTTATGCTCGAAGTGAATATTGTATTTAACATATATATGTGTGTTGAATAATTCTGTTTAATTTGAAAAATGAAATTTTTGTTTTTGTTCTACAATATAACTCATCAAATATTTATCAACATAATTGTTTTTAATATATGTATTATTATTGATAATTATATGCTATTGATTTCAATCACATATAATTATCAACAACAACACATATATTACAACTTCAACATCACTCTTTCAAAAAGGCTTTGTTAAGTTACATGTAGTCAACAACGCATAATTAAAAGAGCAATGTTGATATCTTATGTTTATGGCTCTTTAACATTGTTCTTTTAAGAGTGTGATGTTGATATTTAATGACTATGAGCTTTAAAAAGCTGTGGATGTTTAACAACGCTCTTTTAAGGATATGGTGTTGATATTTTATGATTATGAGCTGTAAAAAACTATGGATGTTTAACAACGCTCTTTTAAGGGTACAATGTTGATATTTTATGACTATGAGCTATAAAATGTTGTGGATGTTTAACAAGGCTCATTTAAGGGTGTGCTATGAATATGATATCTTCAACAATGCTTCTATAAGGATGCATTGTTGAATAGGTCATATCCACAGTGCACCCGTAAAAAAGCGTTATTGAAGATGTCATATCCATAATGCTTTCTTATATGTGCATTGTTAAAGGTTTGACGTTTTAAATATAACTGAAATATAAAATTATTGTTATTTCATTCCCTCTACACTCTCAAATTTGTGCGAAAAGAAAACCTCATACACAAAAAACCTCCTACACTTAGAAAACTTCATCAATGACTTCCCAACTCGAAGGTGATAATAATTCTAATACTCAAGGTGATCACGATGCTGCACCAACTCCACAAGACAAGAATGTCGATGTTCATAAACGAACTCCTCGTGGAATGACTTCTATGAAGATTGTCATTCGTGCAAGAAGTAAGGATGTGAAGCTTGAAGTTGAACAGAACACAAAAGGCCAACCTATAAACTCGAAGGGTGACCACACATTGGTAAGCTACATTAGGGTCGTGGTTAAGCAAAATGCCTCTATTATATTCAGCAAATGGACTGATGATAGGTTGAATACCGTGAATGAGCATATCCGGAATGAAATAATAGTAAGTTCATATTTCAGTGTTTGTGTTTTTGTATTTTTATGCAATGTATATGTGCTTTCATGCATTGTATATGTGTTTGCATGCAATATAAATGAGTTTTCGTACAATGTATATGTATTTTCATGCAATGTAAATGGACTGATGTTATGTGTTATATATTTATGTGTTTTAGTCAACTTTGATGTTGGTGAGGAGCATAAGAATTCCATCCTTTAATCTGTCGGGAAGACTCTCCAACAATTCAGAACCGATGCCAAAAAATGTATAAGAAATGTTGATGGCAATGTCAACCTCAAACCTCCAACTTAATATGCAAATGTCATTGAAGATGAGGATTGAAAGACTTTTGTCACTACACGTATGCAAGACGGGTCTTTCTTGGTAAAATAATCTTCTTTTTATTGACTTTATTCTTATATATGCTTTTGTATATACATATATATAATTGTTGATATTAATGTTCTTTGTTTTTGCAGAAAGTAAGTAATGAAAACCGCAATAAGGCATATAAACTTTTATATCCATACTGAGTTTCTCAAACGGGGTATAGAGGAATCGAGGAAAAAATTGTAAATATTGTTAATTTGTAAAGACATTATTGGCTATATTTTGTATCCATATATCTAATTACATTATTATTGGTTATGTTTTGACAGTTGGAACAAAACGATACACCTTCGACTACATATGAAGTAGACCTCGATGTTCTATGGGTAGATGCTCGTAAGAACAGGGACGATATCATCGATAATGAACAAGTTCAAGAAGTAGCAAACCGTGTTGTAAGTGCTTATCATTGAATTAAACTTGATTTCCATACTTTATTTATCAATGTGATTAATTAACATTATGTTTGTTTTTTCATGATGTGTCGGGTTGCCCTAAAAGGAAAGGAGGGGGACCTACGAACCCTAGATAGTCAAATGATACTTGATAAGGCACTAGAACTGCCTGAGTACTCTAACCGCATCCAGGGTACAAGATTTGGGTTAGCAAGCGAACATTTATACTCCATCAAAAGCGTGCAACCAAAGCCCAATTGAATCATATTCAGAACCAATTGGATACCCTCGTGTAATGGTTCAATGACTTTGAGCAATCAATGAAGCTGAAGGTAGCTGAGTGGCAACAACAAGCTCCTAGCAATGTTCCTTCAAGCATGAATGAGAGTTGCACACATGCTCCTCACAACATTCTCATTCACATTCCCATCTAGGCGATTAGCGGCTGTTGGTAAAGTGTACAACTTGGCAGATGATATGTTCCATAATGCACCTATCTTACCACATCATGTGAAGGTCTCGATTGATCTTTCAATTGATGAAGATGCATTGCTACCTATTCCTCTTGATGAGGATATCTTGACAGTGGGAGGCACTTATGTGGCTTATGTGGTTTGACCAATGGACCTTGTCGATGTATTTCCTTCTAAGGTATGATTTTCACCTTATGCTCACTCATATTATATATATATAGATTTCCCCTCGCATAGTAGAACATCTACCGAAAAAGGCTAAGGTGGTGAAGTCTAAGGTTAGCAAACAAAAAACTAAGCTATCAAAGTGTACTAAGTCATCTTCAAGGGGATGTGAGCTCCAAAGAGGCTAAGAAATGCTCTGAGTTGTTTGAGCATGTAAAGAAGTTGGGAGAAGGTTATGTATTGATTATATCATTTCCCAAGGAAGACTCTGAGAATGTTATTGAAGAATACATTAGCATCAATAAAGTACGGGACATATATGAACATGACTAGATAGGTGCAACCATTGTATGTGTATATATGAGGTAAATTATGTTTTCTTAACTTCTCGCTTTTGCATTTAATCATTGACAGTGTTACAATTAACTAACATTTGTGTTATATATATATATATTATATACTTGTATGATAATTTATTTTGAGACATAAAAAGAGGGTGATGTTCTTATCCCCAAATTTTATGACTTTGGTGTAGAAAAGCAACAACGACAAAAAGAAGATGGGAGACCAAACAAAATATGTTGCACATACTCTCATCAATAATAAAGAAGTTGTAGATTTATTTCTTGCACCTTTTAATACTAGATGAGTATTTTGTAATAATCTTTTATATACTTGCATATGTTTCTTGCACCTTTTGATCGTATACATATATTTTGTTAGGGCACATTGACTTTTGGGTCATTAATCGAATCGAGAAAGAAGTATACTATTTTGACTCATTGAAACATGGTGATCCGAACAAGTACATCGCTATGAAAGAAACTTTTACTAGGTAAATGGGCTACTCATTTAATCTTTTAGGTACACTTTCACTTTCAAATGTGTTTTGTAATTAAGTACACTTACTATTGTTTAGGATGCTGCAAATTTACAAAGCAAGTGGTCGTTCTAGAAAACCATCATCTAATGTTAGATGGACTCATATAAAGGTATTGACACAAAAATCATCTCAAACAATTATATGTGTAGCATTATTCATATTTTAATTAAGTTTATAATTATATGTTTACTTGATTTTAATTATAGACCCCCTGCCAAACAAACGAGGTAGGTTGCGGCTATTATATGTTGAACTTCATGAAGAAGATTATTCAGTAGTGGTCAGCTCTAGTCAAGTTTGTTGGAGATTCATACACAGATGACCAAGTCATCCAGATTAAGGAAGATTGATCAAATTATGTACTTACTACTATTAAACAGAATGTAGCACATGTATAGATTATAACACAAAATGTAGCTTAAGGAATTCAATGTTCAATGTAATGTATGTTTTGGTGTATGTAATGTATGCTTTGGTGTATATATATGTTCAAACAACAAGTTCAATATATATATATGTGTTGATTTTATGTTGTTGTTGTTGTTGTTGTTGTTGTTGTTGTTGTTATGTTTCTAGTTGTTATTCTATTTCTAGTTGTTCTATATGTATTTAGGTTGATTTTCTGTTGTGTGTGCATAACTGTGTAGAATTAGGAATTATAACAACACTTATTTAAAACAACGTTATTGAACATATACAGTAGCACACAATTGAAAAAGTTATGTTGATATGATAACTTCTACAATGTACATGTTAATATGCGTTGTTGAATACTTAATTCTCATATTATTTCCTTGAATCTATTCCATAGCATTTATGCAAACAAACGTTGTTGATGTGCAATATTTTTAACAATTAAGCATGTGCACACAACACTATCAAGTTTTAATTAATTATCATTATTTCCTTTATTATTAATTATTAATTCTTACATTGTATGTTTTATATTATTTGAATGCCAATAATTCTTATTATTCGAATGTCATGATATCATTATTAATTTGAATATCATTAAAAACACAATTAATTGTCATTATTCAAATGTCATAATTGTCATTATTAATTTTACTGTTTTGCATACATCTTTAACATTGTTCCTTACACGTTGTGTTGTTGATTTGAGATCTTCTATAGCGTTATGAAATACTTACATTATATTGTTAGTATATTTGAATGAGATATATTCTACAACGCGCATCTTAAAGTGCGTTATTGATTATATCTCGTTGGCAGTGTTGGCTTTAATAAGTGTTGTTGAAGATACAATCAGACCCTAAAGAATAAAACTTTCTCGCATTCTCACACATTCAGCAATCTGAAAGCTCATTTACTCAGCAGTGAAACTCATTTACTCTCAAAATCAACCTCGAAATCATTCAACCTCAAAATCAATTCACTCATTCAACACAAAAATCATTCCCTCATTCAACACCAAAAATCATTCATATTATTTTGTTAGCATATTTGAATGGGATATATTCTACAACATACATTTTAAAGTGTGTTGTTGATTATATCTCATTGAGAGCGCTGACTTTAATAAGCATTGTTGAAGGTATGATCAGACCCTAAAAATTTTAAACTTTCCTACATTCTCACACATTCAGCAATCCCAAAACTCATTTACTCAGTAGTGAAACTCACTTACTCTCAAAATCAACCTTCAAATCATTCAACCTCAAAATCAATTCACCCATTCAACGCATTTAACACAAAAATCATTCACTCATTCAACAAATCGAAAATCATTCACATTCATCAAAATCATTCAACACTGAAAATCAATCACATTCAACCTCAAAATTATTCAACACCGAATTCGAAACTCAATTACTCATTCAACCTCAAAATCATCATTCACTCATTCAACACCAAAAGTTTATTTACTCATTCAATGAATTGAAAGTGAGTATTCCTTATAAATATTTATCTTTTTAATTACACGAATAGAAAGTGAGTTCATTCACTCGTTTAGCTTGTATTGAGTTAGGACTCCATTTTTTTAATATATTTTGCTCTGCCTTGGTGAACTTAACTCCAAGCCTTAGGGATTTATATTTTTTAATTACATAATGTATTGAGTTAGGGTTCATTCACTCATTATCTTTTTTTGTCAATTCCTTTCTAGAAAATGGGTCGAAAATAGATGAGTGTCAATCAATTGACGAATGAGTTTAAGGATGGAGTGAAACCATTTGTTAGGTTTGCAATTGAGAATGTTGAAAACTCTAATTTAATTGTACGTCCTTGCTTAAAATGTTGTTACTCAAACCGAATTACTCAAAATGAGTTAAAAGTTCATTTAGTGTGTCACAATATTGATCAAAGTTACACATGTTGGACAAGGCATGGTGAGAAAAGTGATGTTATGGATTGTGATGATGAGATGCATATGAAATAGAACAACACAAATGCATATGACGACGATCGTTTCGAGGAAATGACAAACTTTGTCGAAGAGGATCTTCAGGATTTTCCTGAGATGTTTCAGTGATTGATAAGTGATGTTGAGAAACCATTATATTATGGCTGTACTAAATTCACGAGATTGACAACAATATCAAGGTTGTATAAGTTGAAATCTATTAATAGATTGAGTGATAAGAGTTTTACAGACCTGCTGGCACTTTTGAAAGATATGTTGTCAGAAGATAATGTGTTTAATTCTCGAACCTATGATGCTAAAAAAATGTTTCGCTACATTGGCATGGAGTACAATATGATACATGCTTGTGAAAATGATTGCATCTTATTTTTTTAATGAGTATGTTTCGTTAAAATTTGATCCTAAATGTAATGCATCACAATATAAGAAGAAAGACCTAATTCCCAAGAATGTTGTATGGCATTCTCCCACATTATTATTTTTTTGTAATTTGCATCACAGATATGAGAATTGGATTACACAATGTTCCGGGCACCGGTTTTTTGTTGTATGTGGGTTGTAACAACAATGACTTTCGAGTTGATGAGTTAGGGTTCATGCAGGTGGATCTTAATAGGCCAAAATATAAAGATGTGTCATTTATTCTAACATCATAAACTTAACAAGTATTTTATGTTAGTGACTCAGCTAATATGAAATGGTTCACTGTTCTTTTAACTAACAAAATAATCATCAATAATATTGATGACAAAAAATATAGAGATATTGATGTTGAACATGATCTTTTTTTGGAACATCACAGTCACGGGAGAGCGGAACAACTATGAATGATGATTTATATTTAAGAGATTATCATGATGAGGGGCTTTGGGTGAATCAATATGTTCCTCCAAACAATAATATTACAAGCAAAAAAATCAAAGAAAAGTAAAAAGTAGATGCATGCCTTTGTATAATTATAGCATAATTATGTTTCTTTGTAATTTGCATATATTATACTTATATTATTTGTTTGTAATTTTATGTATTCTTCTAAAATATAATTGACATGATATTCACATTGTATTGATATTTATAATACAAACTTTTGGCCAATATTAATGTTTGTGTGTTGTTGAGAATGTATGTGATGTAATAAATGTATATGTAGGTATTAATGTCCACAAATCAACAGTGCATGCTAGGGGAATCTCTGCAAACGTTGTTGTATGTATTCAATACAACAATGCTCATTGTAGAATGCGTTGTTTTATATGATCAATACAATAGCGCACATTACAAAAAGTGATGTTGTATATGATTAATACAACACATATTATAGTAAGTATTGTTGTATATTATTAATACAAGAATGCTAATTGTAAGTGACGTTGTCGTATATATGTGCTGCTAAGAATATTTATAAAGAATACAACAAAGCACATTGTACCCTAAATTGTTATATGTATGAAATATATGACAATGCTCGTTGGAGGAAGCGTTGTTGTATATATGGCATACAACAACGCGCGCAAAACATTGTTAATCATGACTATCAACTACTGTATTCACATAGAAAGCACCCAAAAATATTGTTATATATCTAAAATGCACGTTGTTAAACTACAACTCTGACGTAATGTTGATTTGAAAAGAAAGAATATGTATGTGAAAACTTCTTAAACATTTGCACATTAATGTGAAGCCATGTAACAATATAATAAATATGAGTAAAGATTTATTTACTCCAAGAGTAGGTTCTTTAAACTTACTTACTCCACATCTTAACCATCAATTCTACCGAAATCTAATGATTTGAATCTACTCATTAATTCAACCAATTGAATTTTCCTAAAATTAATGGGTAAGATATGGAGTAAGTTTTCTCTTAGAATAAGTGGATCATCTCCCTACCAATATATGTATAAAACATTGTGAGTGACATTGGGAGAGACTTAACTCCTTAGCCTCAATGGGGTTATAATAGCCACCATTTTTTATTTTATAGATGGTAAGCTAGTGTTATACGCATCTCACGAAATCCATAATAATGTTTAATGAAATGAGAGACTTTGAAAATTTTATCTTAATGATTAACGGGATTAGTATGTATCATAACTTTTGATCAAAGCTAAACACCTACATAGTTAGAAAGGAAGAGTTTCAATAGAAGGCAAATATTTTGTGGAACACAACTTTTTTTAATAGAAGGAAGTTTTGATGGAATAAATATAATAAATAAATTGTAATTTGTGGCTAAAATCTGGTACATTTATTAACTACATAAGAAAAAAAAGGTCCCACCACTATTACTCTTGGACACATGTCATGTTCTCATTTACTTTTTTCCCTCCAAAACATCATCATACTCTTATGATGAGCTCACACACACTATTATTTCTAAATACATCTTGCACCATTAATTTTCCTTCCTCACCTATCACATTCACGTGTCATAATCATGTGACCGTTTCCTTTTTGAGAGAAACTTACATGGATGGCGATACATACAATACGTCATATTTAGATACAAGTGCATTTATGTTTTTTTATGCTTTCATTTATGGCTACATATTAATTAGAATTAAATTTTTAATTTGTTGGCAAAATTTTATTAGCTATCTTCACGTACATACATCTTCACACAAGTCTTTCTCTTGCTTTCTAACCACGGCTTTAATATTCATTCCTCACATATCTTATCAACCTGCCATCATCTCACCATTTGCTTTCTAAACACACATTTCAACTGCTTTCTAACAACACCTTTCATTGTCCCCAAATTCATTTTCAACATTTTAATTCTTTCTTAATATCAAATACATTTTTATTATCATTCAACTATTCCTTCTCCAACTCGTCATTTCACCTACCCTTCGTTTCCTTAACTTTTTATTTCTCTCTGTTTGCTTTTTTTGTCCATCAAATACATATCTAAATATAAATATCTTTCGGCATTTATAACCTCTACAAAACCCGTTTGCAATGTTCATCATTGCAACGATCTGTTATCATCTTATTATTTGGGTTTGGTTTTCATTTTTCAAAAAGGTAGACTACATTTCAAACTTTTGTTTTTCGCGGAAAACGTTTGTTCTTAAACTATTTGAAATTTCTATGTACTTTTGTATTATCTTTGGCTAAAAATTTGCATTTTTATCACTTGCATGTACTTTTCTACTATATGTGTTTTTATTTTAAACGACTTATATATGTCCACCTCACATTTAGTGTTTTATCTTTCTTTCAAAAAATTCAACATACCTCAATGTAATTTTTTTTCTTATTTGTCTTATAACTTTGTTCATTTTTTGTTTGTATACTGATTCAATGAAAAGTTTGCATTTTTTCCCAACATACCTCACTACCCTTGACCTATAGAGTTTGCATTTTTTTCATTTGCATTTTATTTTTCATTTGTTTTGTTAATGCTATTGATTTCATATGACTTTTAAATGATTCTGCTTTCAACTTTGTACTTGGAAGAAACAAGCAAAGAAAACACCGTTAAAGTTTCATCATTTTCCTTGATTTGTGTTTTGGGTTTTTCTTAAATGTTTAAAATTACTATTAACATGAGTATTTGAAAGTTAAAGTTAAGGTGTCATTATGGAATGACCACCTCATTGCTATTATTAGTCAAACACATATGTTTCTACAACTTTCTCACCTTACTAATTATTAATTCTAGTGTACACACCTAATCAATTCCAAATCACTAATAATATATCATTAGCCAACTAACTATTCGACCAATTAATAATTTATTATCTCATATTATGATTTTACTGTTGGTAACAAAACTTTAATATAATTTTCTCACATTCCCTTATGTAATTGTATAATTTAAATTGACAAAAATATATTGTTTCAATCTCATTCAATATTTATATTAATCTATCTATTCTATTTAAGATTTCCTATTACTCTAAAAATTAGAGTAATTTTTAACCCCATCAAAGCTTTGTGATACACTTTCTCATTCAATTTTAGTCATCATATTTCATATTCATTGAATTTTAATTTTTCCTTATTAAATATTTGTTTTTAATAAAAAAAGACTCATATAGTATCACGATTCGATTTTCCTATTCTCATTAAAAAAAATTGAAATTGAAAAAATCTTTTCGTTTTCTACAACTTTTAAATATTTATTTTAAAAAAAGCACATAATATCATGTTTCGGTTTCTCTATTTTTATTAGAAAATACAAATTTTAAATTATCATTTATTTTCCTTGTGTGTTTGAAGAGGTTTAGATCACTAGTCATTTGCAGGGGTAACATATATATTATTAACAATGTGAATATACGAGTAACATGTGCATTTTTAACCATGAAAATGCACGGTTAACATATGTGTTCTTAACATAATATAAATGTACGAATAATATGTGTGTTTTTAACCATACAAATGTATGAGTAACATTTGTATTCTTAGTCATGCGACAAAAAAATATTATCATCTCATATGAATACACGAGTAACTTACTAGTTAGTTCCACGTTTAAAGTATTGTCAAATAAGTTAACATGATAAATGTAATAAGAAGGTCTGTTAATTTGTTTGAAAAAATTATGTAGGTGAGTCCATCACGCCACTTCATGTGGGGTACCTTAATCTTATGTGTATATATAAATATCATAATTATTTTTATACTATTGATATATTATTCATTATTCATTATTTATATGTTAATTATCATTGTATCTCAAACAAAAATAATATAAATTAACTATGTATAATATATTGTGAGTGTAAAAAACTTTAGACTAACAATATATAGATATTAAACTCTAATTAGATACACGAAATAAAAATATGAAAATATAATATAATAACGTGGTAGTTATATAATCATTCTACCATTCAAATTCAGACAATTATAATTATTATTCAAACAGGTGATAAAATTTGACAATTTTTCTTTAGATGGAAGAAGTGTATTCAAATCAAGACAATTATTATTATTTATATATTACCAATTTGCACAAATTCAATGTTTTAAAATTAGTTTGTTTTTATTTGTCTCATCATTTTTATAAGATGATTTGGACAATTTTACATAAATTAAGAAATGTGGAACATGGAAAGATATACTAAAATGCAATTTTAATGGAATAAATATAAATAAATAGTAATGGGCTTGAAAGATGTATTTAGTGACGAGAGAATAAACTAATAAATGGATATACCGAGCATAAACTACTAAATGAATGATTGCATTGAAAAGTAATAATATAAACGAATTGTTGCAGTAAAACTAAATATTTTTAATTACACAAACAATATGTTGACTAAGGCCCCACTAGTTTTTAATATATTATATTAGGCTAAATGTTATAGTACACACTCCTACAAAAATTAATTCCTTATAAATATAATAAAAGTATATTGTATACACTAGTAATGAACAAATACATTGAAAGAATAAACTATTAAATAGTTTTGTAATATTATAGCTGATAAATAATAAATAAAGTAAACATGAATTTCACCTTATTCACCCACTTACAATATCATCTAGAAAACTAATAAAGACACATCGTCTTTTATAATGTTATTCTCTAGAAAAATGCATGTTGTTTAGACTCTCTCATACAGGTTGGTCCTTACATATGTAAGACCCTATGCATGTTAAAAATATGAGTCCTAATTTTATTATAAAAACATAAAGAGCTTTCCATGGGGATTGGGGAAATTGTGTATTCTCAAATGTTATATGCAAGAATTTTATACTAATAAAATTGATTTTTTAAACCATGTAAAACTTAACACCAAAAGTTGTATAAAGTATTTATTTTACATTTTAAATTTCATTTGGTCTTAAAGTTTTAATCGTATTGTCTTTATTATCATACTCAACGAATAAACTTTATAGAAATAAATATATTAATAAAATAAATAAAAAAATGATCTCTTATCATTGTGAAGCTAGGCGATTGACATATAGCACATGTTCAGGACGACCCAACTCCCATAGACCTTATGATTTTGGCGGGAAATTGATTCATTAGCGGCTGAATGTGGTTCGACTAAGTCGAAGGAACATTTTTTATTATATAGTCGATGAATTAGATTTATGATGAGTTTATGTGATGTGCATTAACAAAGATGACAAGTAGAATAATAAAACTAGATTTAGGATACGTTGTTGTATTGATCCATTATATCACAACGCTTTGTGGATGAGACACTGTTGTATTGATATACTATAAGACATCACTTATGTGTGTTACGCTGTGATATATAATATAATCAATACAACAGCGTTTGTGAAGCGTTGTTAATGATAACCATATACTACTGCGGTCAAACAGAAAGTGCATGAAAGCGTTGTTATACATCTAAAATAAGCGTTGTTGAATGACAACTCTAGCGTAGTGTGCGTGCTACTTAGATATTAATATGAGTGTAATATCCATGTATTATCATTGTAAATATTTATACATAATATATTAGCTACTATTCATTTATATTATTTTTAGAATGAAACTCATACACTATCGAAACATATATTTTTTCATCTTAATACACAACAAGAGTTCAAAATTATATGAAGTGAATATAATATAAAATAAGAGAAAAAATGCACGCACTCATAATGTATAAGTTATATACACTGTCATTATATAATCAATTATTCATATTTAATTATATTGTTCAAAAAAGTAATCCAAATAAATGAATATATATAAATATTTATATTAATAATATATAGATATTACACTCATAAAATAAATTCAAATTACATCACTTATAGAAAAAACTATTATTTATAGTAATCTTGATTTAAAAAATAAATAAATAAATCTAAATGCATTATAGAAATTTTAGTTGCAAATTAACCTATTTCAAGCCCAATCAATACTCTATAGTCTCTACCCCACCTACCAACTATAAATGAATATCTATACTTCTATATTTATCTATATATCTATACTTTTATATCTCTACTTCTATACTATATATAAAGTCAAAACTTGAAATAACTTTCCTCATGGTGTAATTTTCATTTCCTATTTTGCCTTTCACATTATTTAATTTTTACAAAAAAATTATATAATCCTAAGCAACCACCACCAAATACATTCTAATTCAAAAAAATGAAATATATAAAAATTGAATATGTAGTATCACACAATATTCGTCGGCAGGCACGAAGTGCATGTACACACTAGTTATATATAAAGCTAAAACTTGAAATAACTATTATAACGATTCTTTTTTCTTATTTTGCCCTTAATATTTTTTATTTCTAAAGTAAAATGATATAATCCTATATAACTATAATTAATACATCTTACTTTAAGTTGAATATTATAATAAATACAAAAATTATAACCTGAAGTACATTCAATAAAAATATTCTAATTCTATAAAATAAAAAATATAAATTTAATACTTAATATTATAAAATACAGATCGGCAGACACGAAGTGTCTGTCGACACACTAGTACTATATAAAGCCAAAACTTGAAATAACTACCACCATGGTTCTATTTTCCTATTTTGCCCTTAATATTTTTTATTTCTAAAATAAAACCATATAATCCTAGATAACTATAATTAATATATCTCACTTTAAGTATATTCAATAAAAAATTATAACATGAAGTATATCCAGTAAAAAACATTCTAATGCTCTAAAATAATAAAAAAAAATATAAATTTAATACTTAATAAAAAATACTTGACATTATAAAATAAGAATATGGGTCGATAAACACGAAGTGTCTGTCGATACACCAGTACACATAAACGTGATAATTTTGTTGTAAAAAGATTATTTTATGAATATAATATTTATATATTATCAATGTAAAAATTTATACAAAATTAATATATTACTTATCATTTATTTATATTACTTTTTTGAATAATCAAATGATGATTAAATATAAATAATGAATAATATATACTCAGTATATAAATTTTTTACATCATAATATACTTTTGTCTTTCTTTATTTTTCAGTCACCTACTATGACTAATTAAATGTGATACCAAATAATGAACTATATTTTATTATTATTATTACCAAATTTACAGTATAGTTATCATTATGATATCCTATTATTTGGTTCAACCAATCTCCATAACTATACAACATGACAATTGTAGCATATATATAATTTTTTTGGTAATAGCAAGAGTGTTTTCTTTTCATTTTTTGATAAGGAACTACTGCTTTTTGGGATGTGTGACTGCCCATTATAATAAGTGTTGTTCATAAGAATCGATCTATTAACCTCGTTCTAAGGTCTCACAGGACCTTACACTACTAAAAGAATATTTTCTTGGTACATACAATTAAATATGTTATATTGTTCAAAACTAGGTTCATATTAATTTTTTTATATTTTTTTAAAAAACACATTAAAGATTTAGAAGATTAGTGTAAAGATTTTTATATACTAACCTCATCATGTACAATTCGCTCATTTATATTACTTATATTTAAAAGTCAATAATATCAAATATAAATGTTAAATAATATAGTTCAAGTGTATAATCCTCTTACAATATCTTTTTCTCATATATTAAATAGTTGTATCCTACCAACAAGACATTATCAAGAAAATGTTGATAGGGTAGTATAACATCCTGCTAGATCCCAGTAGGACCAAAATGTTAAAAGTTCGATTGCTGAAAATGACACTTGTTGGGAGGAGCAACCACACACCGAAAGAGTTTAATTACTTACCCAAAAGAGTGAGAGAATACCCTTAGTAACAAAAAAATATTAGTCTAATGATGTAAATATATGCTAAATCCCCATATATCATAATAGGCAAATACTCAAATATTAGATTAAACAAGAGGTATAACTATACATAACAAAAGAAATTAATTTCCGGATTAATTTGAGAGTTGAATTTTTTATAGAAAAGAAATGAAAAAAAAAAACGAAGGTTTAAAAGCCATATAATACACTTATAAAATAACTTCACATCTTCATTTTGTTTCTCCTCCGAAATCTAAATTCACTCAATGAGATGTGAGAGACATAGTGTGATTATACTAAAAAAAAAAAAATAGTTGAATCACGTCATACATATTAAACAAGCAATTAATAATAGTAATATTTTCAATATATAACAAGTTTCCATTACTGCATTTTCTGTTGAGAGAAACCAAATATAATGGCGTTATCATCAGTAGCATCGAACCCTCATATGAGACTGCTCTCTTCAAAGTTTCTCTCTCGTTCTTCCCATCTACTCTCTATTCACTTGCAGAGGCAGCATTCAACTCCTATTCTCACTCGAAAGGCACTCACTTTTATACTCTTTGATTTGTTCTATGCCCATTTGTTTTTTGGATAAAAAATGATGATTTATAGTTGCAGATATTTGAAATTATTGCAAAGTTTCAATCTTTTGTGAATTTTGTGTTTGGTTTTATGAGTTTTAACTGCTGCATGTTTAATATACTGTATACATGTATGTATCCCTGCATTTTAAATGTTTTGGGTAGGTTTTTGTTCTGATTAAAAATGCAAACCCATTTGATGGATGAAATGAACAAGATGAATTGGATTATGTTTTTTTCTTCTTTATTAGAGTGTAATATCTATACATGAAAATGGAAATATTTATACACATTCATTACAATATCTACCATTAATTTATATTAATTTTTTGAAGAGTAAATGATGATTGAAAATGTATAGTGAATTAATGCATACATCCTTTTCCTTATTATTATTATATTCAAAATCGATTTTTTGTCATCCAAAATACTAGTATAATCTCTTTATATAACACAGTAGACGTGTTAGAATGGGACAGAACTTTATTTACAATCACTAGTGTGTCAATAGCCACTCCTACCTACCTACATTTTTGTTGCTAGTGTTGAGTATTCACTTTTTATATATTTCAATATTCACATTTTTATGTATATATTATTATCTGACAAAACATTAAAAGTAAAATCCTATTGAAATCTTAATAAAAATATGATATTGTATTTGACAAAAATATTAAAAAAACAAAAGGTCCTCGATGAGAATGTGAAAGAAATAACTTTTTGACATGTAATGACAGTATAATACCTTCTTGTTTTGGTAAGAAGGGTGGTCTTGAAAAATGTGTTGTTGTACACCATGACAACCACCCCTCTTACCAAAACAAATATGTATTGTACCTTAACCACCACTCTAATCAGCACCTTTTACATTACATGCCAAAAAGTTGTTTATTTACTTTCACATTTTCAGTAAGATCCTTTTGCTTTTTTAATATTTTGTGTCAATACCGTATCATATTTTTATTAAGATTTCAATAGAAGCTTTACTTTTAATTTAATGTTATTTAGAATTTGAATACTCAATATCAGAAAATAAGAATTCGGGTCGACATACACAAAATGCTTGTCAAGACGCTAGTAGAAATAGTAGAGATAACAGAATATAAATATAACATAATAAGATAGAAGGTTAAAACGTAAATTTTTCACCCAAAGGGAAGAAACAAGAGAGAATAGAACATATAAGGCTGTGTAGTGCCAAAGTCTATCTCAGTTCTCTAATAATAAATAAGTCAAATTGGTTTTTCACTGTGTATTTTCTATGTCAAATTGGTCATTGTTACATATGAAATGGCCAATTTTATGTCAAAATTTCACATTGAACTGATTGAAGGACCATTTTGATGTATTTATTTTTGGAGGACCAAATTAATGACACTGGTTTCTTTGGAGGACCATCAAGTTGGTCATTGTTCTCTTTATTGTTATTTTAAGGATATGCTTGATTGCTTGTCATTGATGCATGGGTTTTTGATAGTATAGTATCATTTTCTGACTAAGGGGTCTTGAATGGCAGATAAGCATGGATGCTCGGAGTGTCGCTTCTCAGCTTAATAGTTCTGGCCTTTTGAGGACACAGGGCCTTATCGGTGGGAAATGGAGCGATGCTTATGATGGGAAAACCATAAAGGTTTGGCATAGCTGTTCTCATTTCTTCTTCTTCTATCTCTCTCTTTTCCTTTTTCTCTTTCTTTCTGGCAAATTAAAAAGGAAGAGGGAAGCATGTACTTGCTACTCCGTTGTCAAATGGTACTGCTGATGGTTTCATTCTATAGCTGCAGTTTATACTTTTCTCCGTGTTTTATCAGTACATATTGCATTGTTTTGGTATTGATAATTTTTAAAATCTTATAATTCAATGATGTGGTAGGTTTACAATCCAGCAACGGGTGAATCCATAGCAGATGTTGCATACATGGGTGCAAGAGAGACGAATGATGCAATTGCTTCAGCCTATGATGCGTTTAAATGTATGAAACTTCACATTTTAATGTTACATCCTCCAGATCATTCTAGAAGCAGAAATATTGTAGAGGAGTAGAGTAATATTATCATAAATTACTGAATATTATGTTTTTGCAAAGATACTTAGACTTACAGTATAGCTATCAACTAGCTTAGCTACCAATGTTTCTTTTTATGAATAGAGTTTTAGTTAATATTTGCAGCAATGACATACTCACCTCTCTCTATATATATTATTTTTAGGATTGACTAGCATATAGTTAATATCTTTCAATGTTATTATTAGTTAATGGCGATTATTATTCTACTTGATTTGGTTTTGTCATATTAATCATACCCTCACCAACAATTTCCCTTTGCTGATGTATTGATGTTGTGTTGGTTCTTGTTTTTTATGTTGGTAAGAATCCTTGCTAGAACAAATGATGAATGATTTAAAGTTATGTTGTTGGTATCATTGGACTATTACTAACTAAGAAACTTTAAGTCTACTAGTAGATTTTTCATCTAATTCTGGTACCGAAATGTCAATTCTGCCCTGTCCAAATGTTGCTAGCTTAAAATTTTTGGTGAAATTGATACGACTTTGGACAATGATTTTTTCATATCAGGCCTTTAGAAAACACGAGTGACATACAAGGTTCTCCATAACTTCTAGAAAAAATTATGTTGTTTAGCCCTTTGGGTAAGGAGGAAGGGAGGAAAAGATGGCCTTTTTACCAAGTATCTATAGTACTAAGAAGAAGAATGCTGAATAGGAACCTCAAAGGTTAGCAACAATGGTAATTTATGGAGGGCCGGAAGGAAATAAAAGTCTTAAATAGATTTCCTCTTGGAACTTTTGAAGTTGTCGAATGCTGAAGACTAGGAAGATTTGTTGTGTTTTCTTTTGCCTTAGTTCTTCACTTCTTTGTGGACGTTTTGTGGAGAGTGTTCTAGGAGTATTTTCGGAAGCTATGGTGATTCATTTTTCTGCTTTCTCCTTTGGTTGATTCTTTTGTGGGGTATTCTTATTTTATTTGTTTCACCCTTTTCTCGTCTTTTGGAGGATTTAACGATACAATAACACAAATTTATTCTGTGTAGCATGGAGCAAAATCACTGCTGCTGAGAGGAGCAAATATCTGAGGAAATGGTATAGTTGTTCTCTGGTGATTTCATGAATCACTTACATTTTTTTGAAACATCTGACTTTTCTTATCATATGTATTTGTTATTATTTTCTAAGACCATTTAGGTGCTATCATTGTAATTTGATTTAGTCATTTTAGCTATAAATACTGCTTTTGCTATTGGCCAATTATTATAACATGGTATCAGAGCCTACCCTGATATTGGGTCATCCCGAGATGGGTATGAGCCATGAGTGGCTATGTTAATTGTCAAAGTCCCACATCGGTAGATGTTGGAAATTAACAAGTCTCACATCTGTAGGTTAAAATAAAGTTCAAGGGTATATAAGCTTGAGTGCTATGAGTCCAAATTGCCATGGTATTTTGGACACGCAAGAAACTCAAGTGAAAGGCCGAAAGCCGGACAATATGAATTCATTAGCACACTCTCCCATCCAAGAATTAAATGGGTCCGCTTCTAAGTTGTAATTGTTGATAATATGAGCCAATAGCCATTTATAGTAACTTAATGAAATCCCCCCTAGGTGGAGTTAGGCCCAATTATTCTTGACTTGGATGAAGCCAGCTGCATTTCAGCATTTGTATCCATCCATGACAGATTGACTTTATCACCATGAAAGTTCTCTAAATTGATTTGTCTAATAATATTTATGTGTTGGTAATTTTCTCCTCAATTCTTTGAAGGTGTGATTTGCTAATGGCAAATAAAGAAGAGATTGCACAACTTATGACCTTGGAGCAAGGGAAGCCTCTTAAAGAGTCTTTGGGTGAGGTACATTATAGATAAAATTTGTTAATGCATTTTTTCCCATTATTGTTTCTTTTATTTGTTACATATTTTCTCAACTTGATTTTTTATTATCCATGCTGCATATTATGAAAGTGAGTGTTTTGTAGGTAAGCTATGGGGCTGGCTTTATTGAGTTTGCAGCTGAGGAGGCAAAACGTATATATGGTGATATAATTCCGTCACCTCTATCTGACCGGAGGCTATTTGTTTTAAAGCAGGTAAACTTGAAAGATTATTTGGTCTTAAATTTCACATTTCAGCAGTTTTCTGGTGAAACTTTATAGCTAGACTGTATCAGCTGATTTCAATGCAAATGCACTTATAAATGATGGAGCGTCTACACCTAGTGTAATGCACTAAAACCAGTGGAGTATGATAGTCAGCATTACAAGTCATGTCCTATGGTTATATTCTAGTTTAGTTTTTTCCACCTAACTTAGAATGTTTTAATCCATAACTGTTGCATCTCACCACTTTACTGCATTGCAGAAGGAGTACACTAGCCACACTTCTGCATTACACTTTAACTGTTTTGTGATGTTAATTGCTCTAACTGTGTTGCAAGCACAGTAAATGCCCATGTTTAATAAAATCATGGAAATTGAAACTCAAATTACTGAGGAAAAAGAGTGAAGAAAATTAAAGGAATTGGTTGTCTTGTTTCCTTTAATCATGTTCTCCAAGGGTCTGTTTGGATGATGGAATTGGAATTGTAGTTCAGAATTTTAATTCCAATTCTTGAGAATTTAAAGTGGTTCATAATTATAAATTATATATTTGGGTACTGCAAAGAATTAAGACGTAGAATGTATGATTCTAAATTCATTTCCCTCGAACTGTTGGTGCAGCAGTGGTGATGGCCGTTGAAGCATGCAACAATGTTTGTTAATTATAACATCATTTCTTACTTTTATGCTTGGAATTGGTAATCCTGATTGTCTGTTTACGAGTTAAAAAATGGAGGAGGATGGCGAGGGGGAAGGTTTCGGATAGGCACACCTCCTATTAGCCTTCTCTTTCTTACCCCCCTTTCCCCTTTGATTCCCTTCCTTTCCTTCCCCTTCCGTTTTATAAGCCTTTTTTCTTTTCAAAACCCTCCAATTTAGGGGAACTCGAGAGTTTTGGAGGGCTAGCAAAATAATGTCTATCCCAAGTCTTGTCTTTCCCCTGCACCTTCCAACTCATGAACAGACCCTTCGGGTGTAAGCTAAGAAGTGAAAATAATAGGAAATAATTATTTTCCAACTCTATGGATTTGGACTTGAAATTTAGAATTCGAATTAATGTGCATGACGAAAAAATATAATTGGAATTGAGATGTCCAAATCCAATTCCAAACCTCAGTTATAACCCTAATTCCATGCGCTAAAAATCACCAAATATATCTAAAATAACTTTTCATGAAAGGTCAAATGCATCGTCTATGAAAATGAAGTCGGGGTTATTTTCTTTGTTGCTATCATGAGTATAAAATATTCTATGCACAACAACTTCATCAAACATAACAAATGAGTTTGGATTGAAGTATTTGAACTCTTGGTTTCTTTTCATCCTTAGATATGATTAGGACATGATCATATTTATGGCATCTCTTTGGTGTTTGGCTGATGGTCTATTCATGAAAATCACCTGAACGATTTATAATGGGATTGAGAGCATTACTGTACTGTTGCGTTTGTTTACTTTTCTATGTTTCTTTATGTCATTGCCAAACTTCCTTTTATCTTATGATATTTTCTCATTCATCAAAGAAAAAATAAACAGCTAGGTAAATAGAAATGACACCCAGTGTCAGTTACATTTCTTTGTTTATGTGAAATATGTCTACTAATTGAAGCCAAAATATGGCAAACTCTAAGTAGAGCTGAATTTTTATCTGAAGATCGTGTATCAAGTAGGATCCAAGTAGGTTCTTTAGCCAATGAAAATTATTTTCCTGATTAAAAAAAGAAGAGGTTTGATGCTAGCTATCCAATGCTACATATTTATGTCTTGACTTCCAACAATTTCTTCCATGTAAATGCTGCAAGGATGAATGGTTTTCAATTTTCTTTTATATTTAAAGCTCTCAATGGAGATTTTGCTGATTTTTTTATATTCAATTTCTGTTTGGTAATCCTGATTCCTAAAATTTCAATATATAGCTCTGACATACCTCTTATTTTGGTATTTACAGCCTATAGGAGTTGTAGGTGCAATCACACCATGGAACTTTCCCCTGGCTATGATTACCCGAAAGGTATTTTAAGTTTGAATACTGACTGTCCAAATGTTACCCATTTTTCGCTTTCAAGTACTTTTAGGAGCAGTTGAATGACGTTCATTTTGAGAATTATGCATTTTGTGTTATATTAGGTTGGTCCAGCTCTTGCATGTGGCTGTACAGTGGTCATAAAGCCCTCTGAACTTACGCCTCTCACTGCTTTAGCTGCTGCAGAACTCTCTATTCAAGCTGGAATACCTGCGGTAGTTTCTCATGCCTACTTTAATGTCGGAATAAAACTTAAATGCATATCTGGCTATTTGATTTAAGCCACTAGTTTGGTATAAATTTTGCAGCAACTTTGAGCTCCAAGTCTTTGATTTACCTGCCATTTGTCTTGCTAAATGTTTGCAGACTTTTTCTGACCATTTCTTCTTTGACCAATAAATGAAGTTTCCTTTTTTCCCTGTTCACTTTTTAATATCGTAATGGTTGTTATTAATGTTTTAGGGTGTTGTGAATGTGGTTATGGGAAATGCTCCTGAAATTGGAGACGCTTTAGTTGAAAGTCCACAGGTATTGTAACTAAGTACTTTTATGAAGCAATTACCTATCGAATGTAATTGAACATCTGAGTAAGAAATTACCAACCTTATTTAGGTACGCAAGATCACATTCACGGGCTCAACAGCTGTTGGAAAGAAATTGATGGCAGGTTCTGCGAAGACAGTAAAAAAAGTATGCTTAGATGTTATTATGAATTTTTTCCTATTACAGGATCTAAACATCGTTATCTCCAAATGGACTTTTTCCGCTTATACATTTGTTAAACTTTTAGGTATCCCTGGAACTTGGTGGCAATGCACCTTGCATAGTTTTTGATGATGCTGACCTGGATGTTGCAGTAAAAGGAACTGTAAGTTAGAAAGGATGAGAATACATGTTGAATACAACCATGATCTTGTTTATGATGTTATTTTATATCAATATGCTATGCCTGATTTGATAATAACTTCATGTATTCAGTGCCTGAGACCTTTTGATGATGACTCTAACAGTACTGGATGATTCTTGAGTTCTCACTTTATGGCGTTAAAATGATATTTGAAATGAAAAAATATTATTTATTTTCTTATTGATTAATGCTGTGTTATCATTTCTTAGAAAGCATATATCTAGTGTCTGTAGTAAACTTACCAGAAAAGGAAGTTTGTGTCTATATTAATATGACTTCTACTATTAACTAAAGATTCTTATCTATTCGTATTGTACTAATTTTATGTTGCATTGTTTTGGCGGCCTTTTTGTGATTTTTGTCGGATTTGTTGTTTCCCCCACTGAAAAGCATCTTAATTAAATGATTAATTATCTTATTAATTATATGTGAGTTTTTAATATTTTCTTCAACAATTCAACAATGTGTTCCTGACTTCTCTCTCTCTCAATAAATGCACATAACTCTCAACTTTGGGGACTTGGAAACCTCTCTAGTGTAATTTCTGATTTTGGATTCTATACATGCATTCTTCCGGTTAGGAAGCAATGTACACATCTGTGGTTGGGGACAACTCGAGCACGTGATCAGGGACAACTCGAGCACGTGGTTGAGGACAACTTGAGCACGGGGTTGTAACAACTAAAATAGATGAATAAAATTATAAAAACTAAATAGAAGCTTCAAATTTTGGGCTAATTGATAAAATTGAAATTTGAGAGGCATTTTTGTGATCTGGCCGTTCTACTTTTGGTATAGTAATGTTTAATAACCATATCGTTTCATTTATTTAATTGCAGATTGCAGCAAAGTTCCGTAACAGTGGACAAACATGTGTTTGTGCTAATAGAATTCTCGTGCAAGAAGGTTAGATTAAAATGACAGTTAACTATCAAATTTACAATTACTTGATTTGGCACTTCCTTAATCTTCATTTGATCATAGCATGTTTATTATTCCTAATTGATGAAGTGCCTTGCATAGCTGCTATAATCAAGATGACATTATAAACTGTTTGCTGGATTTTCACATAGCATTTTGTAACCCTGTATCACCCTAATCATAAGGCTCACCGTTTGTGATTGCATCTATAGTTACTTATTTAGTTTCGATCACTTAACCATGAGATAAAATTTAGTGTTTTTTTCTTCTGAAGAATAGAATAAAATTTTGAAATGAAAATAAGAGAATGGGGATAAATAATAAAGATAGACTGCAATTACATTCTTATATTTGATTTTGCTCCAATTATTAGTGTTATTGAGGTTTCTTACTAAAAAATATATAAATCTGCAGATAGATGCATTACTTTTTGCTGAAAACAATATTGTTAACCAAACTTTCTCTTGAAGGTATATATGACAAATTTGCGGAGGCTTTGGTTGATGCTGTCCAGAAGATGAAAGTTGGGAATGGTTTTGGTGAAGGTGTCGTTCAGGTATTTATTTGATTTTTGATTTACAAATTTTGTTTTTTCTTTTGAACCATCTATGGAAATGGTTTTTCTACCCCTCTCTTTCCCACTTATGGTAATTTTGAGTCTTCACTAACTAAGACTTCTCATTTTGAATACTTTGAATATGATTTTCCTGTAGCAACATGTTTTGAGTGTTGGTTTATGATAGAACATTATGACATTATTCGGTCCATGTAGCCGACCCCATCTAGTGGGATTAAGAGCATTACGTCATTGTTGTGATATGTTTTGAGTGTCACTACACTTTAGAGTCCTCTGCCAAATTGAGAAAATACATTTGTTAAGTTTTCGGCACCATGGTGTAACTCAATTATCGTTTTCTGAACAGGGCCCTCTGATCAATGACGCTGCTGTGGAAAAGGTCTGTCTCTCTTAGTATTTCAATTTCTGATATGAATTGTTGCAGGGTGTCCATCTAACTCATCGGAACTTCTGTGCCTCCGGGTGTGCTTTGTAATTTTGCCTTACAGGTGGAGAACTTACTTAATGATGCTACATCGAAGGTTTGTAATCTTTGCTATTCCTCCAGTCTGATTTCCACTCCGCCTCCCCTGATTTCTGTGGGAACATTCTACATAATGATTAGTATTTTTGAAAAAAAAATTCTATTTATGGCAAATATGAACTGTATTTTTCCATCTGAGGTCCCCTCTGGGATTATTTGTTACTATCACAAATTTTCTATCCAACAAAATGTTTTTTCCTGTACTCACCTTAGGGTTATGACTGAAGGTTTTATCTGCATAAGGTATTTTTGGCATTATTGTTCTATATAATGTACGATAGCTGTTTGGTGTCTTGTAATTTTTAGAATTTTCTGTATCCCGTGTCGTATCATATTCAATGATTCATATCTCGTGTCATGTTTGTGATTCATTGGCCCCCGATATACTTGAACAACCAAGTCCTATTCCCCAGGGTTGTGATGGCTACATTGATCAATCTACTTGATTGTGCTATATCAAAAACCAACTTTCCAGAAAAAACCATTTATTTGAAGGTCTTTCTTAATAGTTTCTTCTAAGGTTTAGTTTCTTTTACTATTTAATTTTTTATTTCAAGTTCTTCCTCTCCTACTTGAACATAAAAATTAAAGTGTACATCTCCCTTTTGTATTCTCTCTGGAATATATAGCATGGTGGATAAGCATGTCAATTAACGTAAGATGATAATTTTGATGATTGAGTTCCTTTCTTATCTGCAGGGGGCTAAAATAATTTTGGGGGGCAAAAGACATAGTCTTGGATTAACCTTTTATGAACCAACAGTTGTCAGTGATGTCAGTAATGAGATGGGCATAGCAAGGTATACCTTTTAAGACGCAACCTAGTTTTTGTGCCCATACACTAATTGATGTAAACAACTCACATCTTGGATATATTATAGTATCTGGCCTTCTAAGTTGGAAGCTGATTCTACACATTAGATATTTTGTGCCCATACACTATATTGGTCAACTTAAACTTACTCTTCGATATTTATAATAATGTTATGATGACTGTGATTGAATATTTAAAGGGTGAATATGAACGTGCCTATGCTTATGTATGCAGTTTCCCATGCATTTTCACTGTTCTAATTGTACTAAACTGGAAAGGTTATAAGATTTTCTATCAAAATAGATAGATGCATGTCATTGTTAGTAAGATCCATACTATAAATTATCTATTAGATTTTGTAAGAATGATCATGTTGGAATTTTGGAGAGAAAAAGCAGTCTCTAAGAGAAGGATATCGTCAAGAAAAATCATAGGTGTAAAATCAAGAAGGTTTTGGAGATAAATGATTTGGACATGATTTCTGATAGACCATTATGGCATCTTTCGATCCATGATTTTTTGGTACTTTGTTTCTGTTAATTCACCAATAGGATTTGTCTTACTCCAGAGAGGAAGTATTTGGTCCCATTGCGCCCCTTTTGAGGTTCAAATCTGAAGAGGATGCTATCAATATCGCTAACGACACTAATGCAGGTTGTTCTTGCAGCTATATTTCCTAATTCGGTTTTTCTACGTACAGTCTGGAAGAAAGTTATTTTTTTACTCCCCTATACTGTTTCATCATATGTCTGTTCTTTCTCTCTTTGCAATTCATGTTGGCAATCAACATTTTTTGACCATGTAACCTGACTTGTACATATGAAGGTCTGGGTTCGTACGTATTTACCAACAGTATCCAACGATCATGGCGTGTTGTTGAGGCTCTTGAATATGGACTTGTGGGTGTCAATGAAGGAGTAATTTCAACTGAGGTGCGTCTCTTTTCTTATTAAATGATATAAATGGGGGTGAGATATGTCTTTCAATTTTCATGGACTTATCTCAATCATCTTCGTGTCTGCGTTGATGTAGGTGGCTCCATTTGGCGGTTTTAAACAGTCTGGCCTTGGAAGAGAAGGCTCCAAATATGGAATGGATGATTATTTGGAGGTAAATACAAATTTAAAATGGCAGTTCTCATTTAATTTTAGAAAACTAAACTGCATCATATTCCTTATACATTAGCAATTGTTTTCCTTTTAAAGTTTGTATAAACTTTGGAGTCAATAATTAATAGAGAAAATGAGGTTAGAAGCCTAGAGGACAGAGATCATCTGTCCCAAAAGGTATCTCATTCTCTGTTTCAGACCAATCAAATTTTAACAAATAATAGAAAAATGTTACTTTTTGCTTTTAAAAGTTTTCTTTTTAGTTACATGGCAATATCTGATTGGCCTGGAACATGGAATGAAACACCTTTTGGGACAAGTGATCTCTATCCCGAATCCTAGAACCTAGAGAAACATTTTGGAAGATTTTTTAGTATGGTGGAAGTTAGGGGAAGGTGTTGATGTCACAGTATTTTGGGTCAATACAAAAAGCTTTTTATACTTGGTAATTTGGTATATGCCATTCAACTATTTCAAATGTAGAATGTTTCCTTACCCTTGATTTGTTCAATGTGATAAAAGAGTACACCTATTCATTCAAGTTGAAAGATATAGCTGACATATATCACATATTATAAAGGAAAATGTTAAGCATAAAAAGTACCCTTGCATCAGAAAAAAAGTCAAATTTATTACTTCAAGGGCAACCCTAAGGGCTGAGGTTAACATAATCCTAAACTAAATTTTATTAAATCTTTTTACAAAATTTCTAAGGATAAAATTTAATCTTTTACTATTAATACTGTCCAAACTCAGTTCTCAATGTTGTAGTTGGTGTCAGTTTTAAAAAGACTTGAAGTGTGAAATTTGTCATATCTTTTTGTTAAAATGTAGATTATTATGTATGCCATTGTTGAAATCTTTGTTTATTCCTTTTTTAGATCAAATATGTGTGCATGGGAAACATTAACAAATTATGAGGCAGAGACAAAAATAATGCTATATAGTCAGTGGCTGCTGAAATGTATTTGGAGTTTGGAATAAGAAAAGTGAGGGATGTGTTTATCACTTGCATAAGATGCATGCACATGCACATTGTGCTAATAAATGTAGGGCATGCAAAGAATTTTTGGGCTGATACCCATTTTTTGGTTTCTTTTTTTCTCCATATGTTTTATAATCTGCACTTTCTGAAGTCTTAGAACATTTTAAGAGCATATAGAATGTACCAGATTTAAACATAATGGAAATTTTCTTTGACCCTTTGTTGAAGGAAAAAATGGTGTTGTTTCTCTTCTGTCTGGTTTATTTTTCTGCTATTCCTATTCATGGTTATCAAATAGGGATTCAAATACCAACAAGGCATTGGTTTAGTGGTGTAAAGTCCTGCTAGATCCCAGAACGATCAAAAGGTTAATGGTTCGATTCTTGGGAACAATACTTGTGTAAAAGAGAGTGTAATATCTATACAATGACAGTGTAGATTTATACAAGGTTAGTGTATTATCCACCTTTTATTTGTATTACTTTTATTTAGGGATGACAATAAAAACCGAACCGTAGGTACTCGTCCGAACCCAATCCGAATTTAACGGGAAAACACGAAGTGATTGAGTTCGCGTTTGGTATAGTTGATACCCTACCCCGAACCCGATTAATATATGTAAAATTATTAAATTATACATCAATATTATAGAACCTATATATATAGAAATATATGTTTCGGGTGGGTTTCCGTCTGGTTTGGGAATTGTAGCTTTGTTTTCAATCCCGCTTAATTCAGGTTTGGGGTTTGGATTTCGGGTTCGGTTTGGGTAAGCACAAACTTGACCCTGTCTCATTGTCATTCCTACTTTTATTTAAGAGTTAAAGATGATTGAAAATGAATGGTGAATGATGCAATAACAATGTAAAAACTCTTACATTGTTGGTGGAACAATGATCATATGTCTCAAAGCCTCTCCTAATTCTCTGTCCCCATCCATTAAAAATCGTCATGTAAGTAAATATAATTTTTTTTAAAAACAAAATTATACATTTTTATATTACTTGTTCACATTGATTTTACTGAGACATGATTTAGGGACAGAGAATCTCCCTCTTTCTAGGTGCATACATCTATTTCTCTCTGAGAAAATGTTCTGATATTTGTTGACATTTTGTATCATATTACTCCACTATAATAGTGATTTTCTGTTTTTATTCTAATTCATGTTAACTATAAACGTGATCTTATCTTTTCAAAATTTCCATACAATAGAAAGTTGATTTCTCTTCACCAAAAAGGTATTCATATGTTAGCTATGCCCATAGAATAATGTCCTTTTCTAAACTTGATTTCTTTACTAGCCTTTCAAAACGTTATTAACAATGATGGTCAACACACTAATAACAACAATCATAAATCTAATAATGTTATAATGCATTATCATACAAATATTAATAAAAAAGTTGGTCTTTGAGGTTTCCATTTATTGAGATACCAGAATAGTAGATATATATGAAATGATTAATCAAAAAGTTAGGAAGTTAGATGATAGTTAGAAGTTTCTATTTCTATTTAATAGTTAGTGTTAGTTAAGCCATATGTGAAAACTTGTATAAATAACATATGTTGGGGCTGATTCTAATAATTGATTTCTTTCAATCACAATAAACATAAGTTGAATATTAATGTGTGCATTAACTAACTCTTTCTTCATCATCTTTTCAAGACCTTAACAAACCAATTATTGTTGATATTATGTTAATGTTATTATTTTAATAGTTAACAACTTTGTCACCACTCAGATCCCAAATGTCAATTTGTTATATATATACACAAATTGTTCGATTTTTTTATAATCAAAGGTATACATCACCTTATGAGTGAAAGACTAATCTTTTCAAAGTACATGATTGTCATTTTTAGTCAGTATTGCTCTCAGAAATTAAATATTTGATCTTTTAGTTTATTTGAGGATCTAATAAATCTTATATTAATAGACTAACTTCTTATTGGTACAAGTTCTTCGGAGGAAAGGAAAGAATGACTATGCATAAATTAAAAAGTTGGACTACTAAAAATCATAAAAATAAAATGAAGTGATTAAAATCACTATCCATAAAAAAATATGGATAAAAATACAACTAAATATGATGAAATAGTAAAGTAGTTGGAAGCTGGTATAAAGTAGGTTTTTGTTTAAAAGTAGAAAGTAGGTTCTGAGTTGCGAGAAAACCTATGTTTGATTATTCTGAAAATCGTTGTAAAAACAATGTCAAAGTAAGATTTAATATTGTATTGTTAGATATTTCCTCATGATTGGTGAAATACTATTTTTAGGATTTTGAATCTCATGATTCTCATACATAATATAAAATAAGGATATAAAGTCATATCTGAATCCAAGTTCTCCGATCTACTCATTTGATGTACCTTTTGAGAGAGTTTTGGTATGATGACCTTCTTCAACGAAATTATTAATTCCTTTTCGTTTTCTCTCTCGTGGGGAGAGGTGAAAAATATTTGTGATTTGTTATATTGAGGACCATAACCATTCCTTATGCGTTAACTTATAGGTTCCCATTATCCCCTAGAGGCCAACCGTTTGAGTATCCTCTCATTAAGCCCATATCCGTTATCAATTTCAGATTATTAGTAATTAGATCATTTGTTTTGTAACAAAAAAATAAGTAGCCGATATAATTATATTAAATATATGATGTCAGTGGCAGATTATCTTGGGGGCAGGTGGGGGCAATTGCCCCCTGGATTTTTCCTTCGATTACATTTTTTTTTACTTTTTCCAAATATATATAGTTTTTACCTCTTGCAATTTGTATGATGTTTTAAAAATATAAATAATAGATCAAGTTCTCTTACGTATATAAATGTTGATATTGCTTATAATATTATTACTTCATTTGAGTTCATAATGATTTTACACTTATGAAATAGATTATAAAGATGACATATTTTTTGACAAAAAGATTTAATGGATTTTTATAAATAATTTAATATTGATAACATATACTACCATATGGATTTAAATGAGCAAATGAAAATTTACTTGAGATGTCAATGTTAATATTTTATTGTTGATGTTGTTACTCATTCATGTTAGAAAAACTATCAATCATCTCTGAATTTAGTGCAACTTTGACAATAGTAGGAAAATAACGCATATTAGTTGTTTGATATATTTATTCATCTCATATTAACTATTATGATTTAGCTACTACAAAATGATCATTTTAAGCAATGAAGACACCCAAATAAAATTATGTAGTAAGGTAAGAGGTTTCCTATAGACAACATGATGATTTATGTTGGAAGGGAAATAGTTTAATATTTCACCGTTAATTCAATCATGGACGAGTTTAAGTCTTTAAAAAATAAAGAGTGACACTTTAAATGAATGTACATTTTTTCATATTTTTTGTTATTCAATTAATTAACCTATGAAGTGTGTAATGAAATATTATTGCCCCTCCTAAACTTTACATCAAGATCCGCCACTGTACGATGCCCATCTTAATTATAAATTATGAATTTCTAACAGTCTCCCACTTGGGCTTCATATTTTTTTCTGAAATAATTATATCACATATTCTTTAGGCGCGCATCTGTATGCTATTCATATTTAGACTTTTCCTTAATATAATCTAGTTCATCTTATATATCAACTATGAAACCACTGCGACTTTCATCACATTCAAACGTGACTCGACCACGATGATCACCATACCAATATACTAAATAATATAGATCAAATATGGATGAGTGACATGGAAATTTCATGCAATGTGATCTTAAACATGTCCATTTCCAACTGGTGCTTCTTTATTCTTTAGTAAGATCAATCTAAAGTCCTTAATTACAACACAATAGTTACAATATACAAGTTTAAAATAGAACAATAAACCATCAACATTATTATGCATAAAACTATATATGATGTTCAAAGTAAATCATAAAACATATAGACTCCCACTAAACTAAGGTATCCTTTGGAGCAATATGCTCATGAAAGACTTTATGTATCAAACCCTTAATCAATGGATCAACTAGCATACAATTTGTCCTTTTATACGTTCTATAGAAATTTGTCGATCTTGAACACTTTCTTTAACAACCAGAAACTTGATGTCAATAAAATTTGACTTTGTAGAACTCTTATTATTGTTGGATTTAAGAACCACAGACTTAGTGTCGGAATAAATTCTCGGTGGTCTTTTAATACCATCGACCACACGTAAGCTAGTGACAAAATTTCCGCAACCATATGCCATGGTCTGATGTTTCAAAACAAACCATGAACTCCGCAACCATGGTTGAAGGAGCTATGAACATCTGTTAGCAGACTTCCAAGAGATAGCACCTCCAGCCAAGATAAACATATATCCAGAGGTGGAGTGTCTGTTGTCTAGACACCCAAAAATTGGAGTCAGAGTACCAAATGATCTATAAATTCTCCGACATCCGATAAATGAACATGTACTCCTTTGTTCTCTTTAAGTAACACATAACATGTTTGACTTCATTCTAGTGATGCATTACAAGATTGCTCAAATATCTTTTTAAAACTCCCACGACAAACGCTATGTCGGGACGTGTACAAACTTGAGCATACATTAGACTTCCTAGTGCAGATGCATAAGGAATCTTTACATCTCGTATCTTTCAAGGTCATTTTTTTGGGGGCACGGCTCGAGACTAAACTTGTCTCCCTTAGCCATAGGGGTATCCCCTCGTTTACTATCTTTCATGCCAAATCTATCCAGGACTTTATCTAATATAAAAGAAGCTTCCTCAAGATATTTTATTTCGAAATTCTTCGTTAGAAATCTCTTGGTCTCGTGCAATAGTCCCATATCACTGCTCGCAAGTAGTATATCATCGACATATAATACCAGAAATATAAATTTACTCCCACTGAACCTGTGGTACACATGCTCATCAACTTTATTTGCCTCAAAACCAATAGGTTTCGCACCTTCAGGTAATTCGACAAGACCCTAAACGTCATTATCATGCATAGACTTTATAACATCCTTCATGGCATCGATCCCCTTTTGAGAGTTATAACTTTTCATGGCTTGACAGCAATGGATCATCTTCTGTTAACCTGATGCCATCCTCATATTATTGAAGAAATACAATATAATCATCAGGAATTGCACTTTTCCTCACTCTAGTGGATATTCTTAATGACACTTCTACTTCTTGAGGTTGTTGAATTTGTTCCACAGGTACTTGAGGGAGAACCTCATTGTTGTCTTATTCTAGAATATTTCCAGGAATAATATTCTGAATATTATCTTCTATTACCGAAGTTGTTCATTGAATTGTAATAGGCACAAGAACTTGTTCACTATTAGTGATAGGTTCTTCCTTAAAGACAATATTCTTTATGTTCTATTCCTCCCAAAATCTTGCATTTCCTGTCTCAAAAAAGTCTTGAAGTGAGATCATAAAATTTATAGTCCCGAGAGCGTTCAACATAGTCAATAAAATAGTAGCTAATTGTTCTTGAGTCCAGTTTTCTTCCATGCGGCCTATAAGGTCGTGCCTCAGCTGGACAACCCCAAATGTGCAAATGTTTTAAGCTTTTTTTATTAGTCTAACGCTCATATGTGATTTTGTTAACTACTTTACTTGGCACCCTATTAAGGATGTAAGCTACGGTCTTTAAAGCTTCACCCTAAAGAGACTCTAGTAAGGAAAAATGACTAATCATACTTGTCACCATATCCTTAAGAGTTCAATTTCATCGCTCAACAACACCCTTCATGCAATGTTTGCTCGACATAGTGTATTGCAGAACAATTCCACATTCTCTAAGGAAAAACACAAATAGCCTTTTCACAACATCCTTATTTTTCTTTCTTTTCTTATTCTAAGATGTCATAGTCAAATGAGCACTTTCAGTCTTATCTCTCCACAGTCTATCTTTCTCTTGCACACAGTCACACACAGAGATATAAACTCATTATGAGACCATTTGTCCTTCTGAGTATTATAGATCACTTTGAATGACTCGAAGTGTGCAGGGAGCGAGATCAAAACCAAGTAAATGAGCAAGTCATCACCAAGCTCTAACTTATGTAACTTGAGTTTTGATGCGAGATTAGATATCTCCATAATGTACTCCTTATGTTCTATTTGCTTTTATACTTAATGGAGATGAGTTTAGCCAAAAGTTATTCATCTTCGCCTTTTCATTTTTGGCAAAAAGCATGGTCATTAGACACATTTGGTTAGAGTGTTCCAATTTCTCATTTTTAACCTCATCGAGGATTTCCAGAGTAGAAATGAATTTCTCCACCTGAAGTGTCAGATCTAAATCTATATAGCCGAGAATAATTTCTACGACTTCCTTATAAACCTTAAACTTTGTCTCATTTAGCAATTAGATGTTTTTAATTTAAGCAGAAATATTTGCAACACTAGTAAAAGAACAAAACAAATTGCATTATTCATGCAATTAAACTCACATTTAACTTTAATACTTAAATTCAAATGATGATAGGGTACATCATGAGTTACCTAGCACAACATTAATATTCAGTCTTTGGATAAAAATATTAACTTGTAAGTGGTCCACTCAATGTAGTAATCAAACATTGATAATCAGTCATGTCAAACAATAAGCCTTTCTTTGGACCGACTTACTATTCATATGGAAAATCATATGATTATCACATATTTATTACTACAAATATTTTGTAATTTGGGCCAAATAGTAATCTTCATTTGAGCCGATCACTATTCACATAAAATACAAACTTACAATTGGCTTAATATTTCATATCAACCACTAATGATATTTTTGTTTGTAATTGTCAAACATTGATCATAATGCATGTCAAATAATAAACCCTTCTTTGGACTGATTTATCATTCACATATGCAACTTTATAATAAATACAAGTTTACCATCACATGTGTATATATAATCCGACCAAATAATAATTTTCCTTTGGGACGATTAATACTCGCATGGATACATATACGAACTAGCATTTGATATTTATTATGAACAATTCACAAAAAAAGATGTCACTTTGACGACTTCATATTTAATAAGTTCACTTAAAATGTCAAACAATTTTATTTTCCAAAATAAAAATCATTTAGTTGAGTTTGATTCAACATAACATTCATCATAAAAAATATATTATTTATATCCACATATAAATACATATATACATTATATCTTATTGGTAGCATTATATAATTCTCATCATAATGACTGCATTTCGAATTCCAGTAATGGTCCTTTTTGAATTTTACATAAAAATATTACCATTTTTTTACATGATTAAACATGACAATGCAAACTGTCCAAACAAAAACAATGCTTCAACAATAACAACCACTTAATAAAGCAACCAGCCACCAATCAATGCAACAAATCATAAAATGTTGTAACCATTTAAAGAAACAAGTCAAGTAATATATATAAAATAAGACATGTTCACATAATAGACTCATCATAAGATATCTAACACAACATCAATTTCTAGTCTTTGGACAGAGAAATTAATTTGTAAGTGGTACTCTCACTGTAATGATCAAATATTAACAATTAGTTCTGTCAAACAATAGCCTTTCTTTGGAACGACTATTATTCACATGAAATAAACTTTATAATTGTCACTTATTTATTATTACATGTATGTTATTACTTGGCCAAATTGTATCATCTTTTGGGCCGAACATAATTCGTATAAATAATCTCATACTCATATGTGTAATCTTAATCAATTTCCACAATAGAGGTTACTTTGACAACATATTGCATCAATTAATTAAAAAATAATTAACACTATGGGTCCATTATATTTTTTTACGATCTTGGAATTAAAAAATCTTCAAATTTGATATCTTTTATGATTAACAAATCTAATCCCATAATATAATTCCAAAACAAAAAAAGTATATTACATATATATCAATGCATAAAAATGGATGCAATCTTAATCAAATAGAAAGTAGACCCATATTGAAAAACATAAAAAATATATGCAAATCATTATCGAAATTCCAAATCAAATATAATTATGCATATCCTTAAAACATATATGAAACATTATATATACACACTTTCACACATTAACATAGTAAATGTATATGTAATTTTAAGCATAACCGTAACCATTATATATTAACTTTAATCAGTAATTTCAGACATCAAAACAACCTCAAGCCGTAAACAATTACATATGTATATATATATTTTAATTCACAATATATACAAGGTCATGAATTCCAGATTGTATATGTATAAAGTAAAAACACATCTTAACACATATATACCTTATACATATACTTTAACAAATTGCAAAATTATAAAGTGACAAAAGTCAATGTCCAACAGTAAGACATTAGTGCACATATAATATACATATTGCATAATAGAGTCATAAAAGTTAATGCAATGTTCATGCATAGATCTTAATATATACTCCAACACATGTTGCAAGGATTCATAATACAAATTACTCATAATTCAAATAAGCGGAAGCAAATAAAAGTTATATTCATTATTCCTAAATACCCATTTTTCATAACCAATAGCGGAAGCAAAAAAATCCCCCAATTTAAAAATTAGGGTTCATAAAAATTTGGGAAAAACACATCTTTAATAGAGAACCATAAAATTCAGAATCTAAAGCTCTAATACCACTTGTTAGATATTTCTTGATGATTGGTGAAATACCAATCTTAGGATATTGAATCTCATTATTCTCACACATAATATAAAACAAGGATACAAAGTCATACCTGAAACCATGTTCTCTAATCTACTCATTTGATGTACCTTTTGAAGAGTTTTGGTATGATGACCTTCCTCGACCAAATCCTTAATTCCTTTTGGGACCTTCGTTTTCTCTCTGATGGAGAGATGTGAAAACTATTTGTGATTTGGTGTATTGGGGACCATAACTGTTCCTTATGCGTTAACTTAGACGGTTCCCATTATCTCCTATAGGCCAACCATTTGGGTATCCACTCATTAAGTCCATATCCGTTATCAATTTCAGAAGTCTTATAGGTTGTTAGTAATTAGACCACTTGTTTTGTAACCCAAAAATAAATAGCCGATATAATTGTATTAAATATATGATGCCCATTAGTATTGTATTTCTTATACTCACATTTTTCTATTTTTTATCTGAAATAATCTCACAATTTACTATGAATGTGTGAGTTGAAATATATTGTATTATATAAATAATAATGTATGTGAATATGTGAGATTGTATTGTTGGGTTAGTTCTAACTCTAGTGATTAGAAACAAAAGGGTTAGTTAGGATTATTTAGTTTTTGTTAGGGTAGTTAGTTTTTCCATCCTTTATATAAATGATTCAATGTAATTTTGTAGATCATCAATTCAATATTCAATCCATTCATTCAATGAATGAAATTCATATCATATTTTCGCTCTTGATTCTTAGTATGGTATCAGAGCAATAATTATTCCTTTTGATAGCTTCCACATATGTCTTTCCTCTTCCCAACTCTGTTGCTGCAATCTTTACCTTGGTAGTTGAGTGCCACATTTGGGTTTTGGTACATATAATGGCAGTTGTAATTCAACATCTATGATTCTTGCATCTAATATTTCTACAAGTGGCTTAGAAGAGAAGTTTGCAACAACTAGGGATACTTCTGCCCAGTTCTTGGATGCTAGTTCTGTATACCATGGAGATAAACAATAGTGCAAAGATAATGAGTTCTTTCGTGTCCATGTATGTTCCAGGAGATATAAATTCAGTTTTCACTTATGTGTTTACCAATTCTGCTACGAAGAAGTCATCTTTCATAGGTTGCAAAGCTCTTTGCACATCATTAATCATCTTCCGCTTCTCCTCAATTATTTTTGTGCATATATTATTGCATATATCATCTTCCCCTTCTTTTTTTGACATAATGGTTCATCTAAGTATTCATCTTGTTCGAGAGACACAACTATGTGGCCCTTTCTATATGAGATGAATGTACCCCTTTGAGCGTTATATGAAGACATTAAAAGGGTATGTGAAGAACCGATCAAGACCAGAGGGCTGTATTGTTGAGCGATATGTTGTTGAAGAAGCTCTTGATTTTTGTACCGGATACCTTACTGATGGTGATTTCATGGGCATTCCAAAGCCTTAATATGAAAAAAAAAACATTTGGTGAATGTATTATTGGGAATGAAATATTGACTATAACAAGAACCGAATTGGAGCAAACACACTTATATGTTTTACATAATGCCGACGAGGTTGAGCCATATGTTGAAACACACAAGGAGATGCTAAGGAAGTGTTACCTAAGTAAGAATGAAAATTGGATTTCCAAAGAGCATAATCGGTGTTTCATAAAGTGTTTAAAAAATCACATTGATGAGGAGTTGAATATAAATGCCTTCATGTCTTATCCTACACTGATTACCTGATTAATGATTTCATATTTTATACGAAAAAACAAGATTATCAAAGTAAAATGCAAAATAATGGTGTGGCTCTTGTTGCTCGAACTTTACACATGTCAAGTGCGAAAGATAGAAACCAAATATATGCGAACATGTCATACTTTGGAGTGATTGAACACATATGGGAATTGAATTACACAATGTTTAGGATGCCAATTTTTTGTTGTATGTGGGTTGATAACAACAATGACTTCCAAGTTGATGAGTTAGGGTTCATGCAAGTGGATCTTAATAGGCCAAGATATAAAGATGATCCATTTATTCTAGCATCACAAGCTCAACAAATATTCTATTTTAGTGATCCAACTGATACGAAATGGTCCATTGTTCTTTTACCTAACAAAATAATTTTCAATAATATTGGTGACCAAAAATATGAAGATATTGATGAAGATGATCCTTTTTTGGGACATATTAGTCGCGTGAGAGCGGACCAACTACGAATGATGATTTATATACAAGAGATGATCATGATGAAGGGCTTTGGGTAAACCAATATGCTCCTCCAGACAAGGATGACCCTAAAAGACAAAAACAATCAAAGAAAAGGAAAAAATAGATGCAAGTAGTCTTTGTATAATTTTGATTGTTTGTAATTTGTATAATATTGTTTAATTTCTTTGTAATTTGTGTAATTTTTTTATTTTTAATTATGTACTCTGTGAAAACATAAATGGCATAATATTCATTGTTTGTATTTCATATTGTATTGATGTTAAATAAAACAAACTTCTGGCCTGCTGTTGTTCATAATGTATAAATGTTTGTGCTGTTGAGAATGTCTGTTCTGCTAATAAATGTATATGCAGGTATTAATTTATACAAATCAACAACGAATTCTAGGGGAATCCCTAACATGCGCTGTAGTTAAAGGATAACTACAACAACGCATTTTACAGAAAGCGCTATGGTACATTATTAATATAATAGCGTTATGCATGTGATGCGCTATTGTATTAAGGTGTTGTTTGAGAAAATTTATGAATAATACAACTGCTCTTTTATGTTATTGTGCTGTTAAATATATGAACTTCAGCACAACAACAAGTGTTGTTAATAAGACCTATACAATGCGCTGTTTATTTAAGACTATATGACAACGCTTTATGGACAAGGCGCTGTTGTATTGATGCACTATATGCCAATGCTTTTTATGTGTTGTGCTGTGGTATATAATCAATACAACAACGTTTGTGAAGCGCTGTTAATGATGACCATATACTATTGCGGTCAAACAGAAAGCGCATGAAAGCACTGTCATCTAAAATAAGTGCTATTGAATGATAACTCTGGCATAGTGAGAAGAACAAAAAAAATGGAGGATCTTGAAAACCCAAGAGAGATTCTTGAGGCTAAGTACAAGAGTTTTCCAATTAGCCTCAATGGCAAAGAGTGTAACTAAATTGGATTAAGAATGAAATATCCATTGCATGAGTATATATCTGCAATACTTTTGGTCAGTGGTAGATCATTATAGGGGCAGGTGGGGGCTTCT
>NC_032013.1:19239536-19278683 GCF_001865875.1 Lupinus angustifolius | reverse complement strand
AACACATACACTCCATTTACCTAAGCCCAAACGACATTTTTATAAAGATACTCATTCGAGCTCACATATTTCTTTAATTTGTAGTTTGATAAATAAATATAATCCAATTTGTGTGTCTTTCTAAAAATTATACATAACTGATCTAATTCTTTTACATATGTAAATGATAATGTTGTTTATAATAGTATGATTTCATTTGAATTCAAAACCATTTTACACATAACAAAAGAGATTGTGTATGTATTTTTTTGTTCCTATCAATGGTATCTCTTACCTTCTGGGTAAGTAACTAATCTCTTTTGAAGTTTATGATTGTTCCTCCTAGGGCCTTGCACCACTAGACTAACGCCTTGGTAATTGATTATATGTCTATTGATAATATATATTCTAAGAATTCATTTAATATTGATAATATATGTATTTTTGTCCAACAATTATATGTTATCGATTTTAATGAGGAATAAAATATTAGTTTGAGATGTCAATTTCAACATTTTAGTCTTGATGTTGTTAGTCATTCAAGTTTGAAAAACTCTCAACCATATATTGTTAGTCATATCTTGTTTTATCAAATTATTCATCTTATCTTAACTATTATGATTGAGCTAACATAAATAATTAAATATCATTTTCAAGAATATAAACAACCAAACAAAATTAGGTAGGTAGGAAGATAAAAGATGAATTTATTACACATAACATAGTGATTAATATTGGAAAGGAAATAATTGAAAATTTTACCATTAACTAACTCAATTTGAGTTATAAATTGTAATTAAATTTTATTGCCCCTCCTAAAGTTTATATCAAGATCCACCACTACTTTTGGTGGTTGGCTTGATTCTATTCACCCTAGAAGATGCACATGCATCACCAAATTTCAATATTATTGGTGTTGTTATGATATGTGGTGATTTGGTCATGGACTCATTTCTAGACAATCTGCGAGAAGCAATCTTTACTATGAACCCTGAGACCACACAAATGGAGGTGTTCTTCTGCTATACTGTTGTGGGTCTTCCTTTCTTAATCACGCCTATGCTTTTCATAGGAGAATTATTCAAAGCATGGTCTTCAAGTTCACATCATCTTTATGTTCATTCATACTCTATTTTCTATACCCTCTCGTAAACACACAAGATTATTATGGTGTATATTTTACATCATGGAAGCTGCATATTAGGATCGAGATTTCGATTCATTTTTTCTTCTCTCTTTCATCATTAATGGGTGGTTTGCTTATGTCCATGATAGTTAAGCCTAGACATAACTTCTGTCATGGATGGTTAAGCATTAGATGATTAGCTTCTGTCCATGGCAGTTAAGCATTAGATGATTAGCTTCTGTCCATGGCAGTTAAGCATATATATAACTTCTGTCATGGTATTGGAAAAATGATCCATAAGAGTTTGAAGAAGAATTGATGATATTATTAATGAGTCAAGTATGAATTTATACAAGTTTCATGTTGCTTGTTATCCAAGCAACCGAATAAGAAACCAAAAACAAACTATAACTAACTTAACAAAAAAACAGATTTGTTAATAGGCATGTGACAAAAATAAGTGCTCTACTATAATCCATTCTTCTAGAAGGAAACATATGGCTGCCCAAGGAGGGAAGGAGGAGCCTTGTATGCACCATTTTGGTTTACTGGTGCGCCCTGTGCCATATCTGGTGCAGCAGGCTTGATGCGCCTTGGTGCGCATAACTGATGCACCTTAGTGCGTCAATATGATGCGCCCTGGTGCGCCCTGGAGCCTTGATGCATGCGCTAATCTGATGCACCATGATGCATGCGCTAATCTGATGCACCCTGATGCATGCGCCCTAGTGTGCCCCGATGCATGGTGCGCCCTGATGCATGCGCCAATCTGATGCGCCCTGGTGCGCCCTGATGCATGCGCCCTGGTGCTGATGCATGCGCCTTGGTTCAGCTGGCTCGGTCAGATCCAGTCCAGGAATCCTGATGCATCAATCTGTCTTGATGCACACCATGCTATTTGAACTTGGTCTGCAATATAGATTAAGTAATCAGTAAATATCTTCATTACCCCCTTCAAGTTGGAGAGTATATGTTAATAACTCCCAGCTTGGGAAGCATAGTATGAAATAAAGCAGGTTCTAATGCCTTGGTTAGGATATCAACTGCTTGATTAGTAGTAGTAATAGGCAATAATTGAAACAAGTTACTTTGAAGTCTTTCACGCACCATGTGACAATCTATTTCAATGTGTTTTGTTCTTTCATGAAAAACAGAATTAGCAGCAATGAATCGTGCAGAATTATTGTCACAAAAAAGAATAGCAGGTTTCTTAAAGGAAATGACAATATCTTGCATTAGATAAGTAAGCCATTGTACCTCACAAGAGGCAATAGCCAATGCACGATACTCAGCCTCAGAAGAGGATCTTGAGACAGTGTTCTGTTTCTTGGATTTCCAAGAAATCAATGAATCTCTAAGAAACATACAATATCCAGAAATGGACTTTCTAGTATCAGGGCATGTAGCCCAATCAGAATCACTATAACCTTTGATTTGTAATGGAGAGGAAGAGGGATAAAACAGACCTTGACCAGGAGAGCCCTTGATATACCTTAGTACTCTAGTCATTGCTTTATGATGATTAGTGGTTGGTGCTCCCATAAATTGACTTAGCTGTTGTATGGCAAAGCTCAGACCAGACCTTGTGTTGGTAAGATAAAGTAGTCGACCAACAAGTTGTCTGTAAAGCTCTACATCATGGAATGGTGCACTATCTTGTTGGTGTAAGTGAGGGTGTTTGATCATAGGTGTAGGAACTGGCTTAGAGTGCAGGAATGTAGTGTCAGAGAGAATATCAAGGGCATACTTCCTTTGACACACAAAAATTCCTTGCTTGGAGTAAGCCACTTAAAGACCAAGGAAGTATTTGAGGACTCCAAGGTCCTTTATTTTAAATTTGGTATCAAGGTGATGCTTAATAGAAACAATTTCACGAATATCGTTTCCAGCTAAAATAAGATCATCAACATAGATAAGTAAAGCAATAAATTTGGAATTGTGACTCTTAGTAAACAAAGAATGGTCATGATGAGATTGTTGATAACCCAAAGTAAAAAGGAAGGAAGACAATTTTGTAAACCATTGCCTACTAGCTTGTTTCAAGCCATACAATGATTTGTTAAGTTTGTAAACCTGGTTAGGAGTTGAACAAGTGACTCCCTGTGGTAGTTCCATGTAGACATCTTCGTGCAAATCACCATGTAAAAACGCGTTGTTCACATCTAGTTGATGAAGGAGCCAACCATTAAAGAAGCAAGAGCCAGAAGTAGCCTGATTGTTGTGAGTTTGACAACAGGAGCAAAAGTATCAAAATAATCTAACCCTTCTGTCTGAGTGTAACCCTTGGCCACTAACCTTGTTTTGTGTCTTTCTATGGTCCCATCAGAGTGATATTTGAGCTTGTACACCCATTTACATCCTATGGGTCTTGTGTTAGGTGGCAGGGGAACAACTGTCCAAGTATTGTTTTGTTGTAGTGCCTTAAGCTCATCTGTCATGGCTTGAATCCAGGCCTGAGATTTGATGGCTTGGCTGTAAGACTTAGGTTCAACATTGTTGGTGATGGACAAACAGTAGTGAAGTTGTTGGGAAGAAACAGTCTTATAAGATAAGACAGCTTCTAAAGGATGCTTGATAGTTGATGTAGGTGGAGTAGGTGAAGTAGTCATAATGTTGCAATGAAAATCTTTAAGATATGTTGGTTTATGAGTAGTTCTCTGGGATCTCCTTACATGTGGTTCAGTGGGTTCAGGGTTAATTTGATCAATATGCTCATTAGTGTTTGAGTTGGTGGATTCAGTGCTTGGTTGTATTGGTTGGATGTCTTCATATTGTAAGATGGATGATGAATCTGCATTATGCTGGTGAGGAGTGTCATTGGACTGAGGACCCTGCTTGTAATGGAAGATGTGTTCATAGAACACCACATTTCTTGATATAAAGATCTCTCTAGTGCTGAGGTCCATAAGGATGAATCCTTTTGTGCCTCTTTTGTAACCAAGGAAGATAGATTTCTTGGCTCTAGGATCCAGCTTGGTTCTGTTATGAACAAGAGTGGAAGCATAACAAAGGCTACCAAAGACCCTGAGATTAAGAAAATCTGGTTTGTGCCCAAGTAAAATTTCTAAAGGACATTGCATTTTTAAAACGGGAGTGGACAATCTATTTATAAGAAACACAGCATGGCAAACAACATAACTCCAAAAAACTTTAGGAAGGTAAGAATGAAAAAGTAAAGATCTAGCAACATTTAAAATATGCCTATGCTTCCTTTCTACAACTGAATTTTGTTGTGGAGTTTCTACACAAGATGTTTGATGGAGGATCCCATGAGTGTCATAAAAACTAGGCATGAGAAACTCCACACCATTATCAGTCCTAATAATCTTAACCTTCTTATCATACTGAGTAGCAACAAATTGAACAAAATTGGCAGTGAGATTTTTAGTTTCAGCCTTAGAACTCATCAAAAATAACCATGTGTGCCTAGTAAAGTCATCCACAATTGTCAAGAAATATTTGTGCCCATGGATAGATGGGACACTCAGAGGACCCCATATGTCCATGTGAACAAGTTCAAAAGCATGGCTAGTCTTAAATTTACCTTCAGGAAAGGGTAATCTAGATTGTTTTGCAAAATGACAAAAATCACAAACCTTAGCAGAATTAAAGGTAATACAAGATTCATAAGTGTGCATATGTGAAAGAACAGTAGGGGAGGGGTGACCTAGTCTAAAATGCCATAGGTCAAAGGAGGGCACAATTTGATCAAGTATGCTATTTACAACATGTAAATCAGTATTTGTAAGTCTAGTGTTTCCAGCAAGAATGTAAAGATTGTTATATACTTCAGCATGTCCAATCATCTTCAAGGAAGTCATATCCTGAATCAAACAAGAGGACTTGTCAAAGATTAGCTTACATTGAAGAGATTTTGCAAGTCTTTGTATGGAAATCAAGTTGTATTTAAAACAGGGCATATAAAGAACATTATATAAGGAAAGGTCATTAGATAGAGTAACACTCCCTGAGTACTTGGCAATTATTGTGAGATTATTTGGTAATCTAACAATTATTGGCTTAATTGCTTGATAGTGAGCATAATTGGATAATTTGTTGGTTACATGATCCGTTGCCCTTGTGTTAAGTAACCAAGAGTCAACATTAAATGATATACCTGAGACAGGATGATCAATGTTGTGATTGGACTCGATTCCTATCTGATTTATGGCATGCTCTGGATCAAAATTCAGCTTTACTTCTTCATCTTGATTGATATTGGATGTGCCTTTTTGTTTTGTATCACAGTGTTGAATCTCTTCTATTGACAAATTGTTGACAAAACCATTCCCTTGCCTTGGCTTGAATTTGAAGTTGGGAGGAAAACCATGTTTGATGTAGCAAGCATCCACAGTGTGTCTTTCCCTTCCACAGAAGGTGCATACTTTGTTATTGTTGTTTCCATTGTATGACTTAGTTGAGTTATTTGCCCCTCCAAAGCTTGTTGGTCTCCTGTTAGTCATATCTCTGTTTATGTTCCTGGTTGGTTGCATCTTCCAATTCGGCTTAGAATTGATACTATTGATTGTAGTCTTGTTTTCAGTATTCAAGACAGATATTTCAAGTTGCCTTTCTTGTTGGATAACAAGGCCAAAAACCTTGTTGATTGTAGGAAGGAGTTCCATAAGAAGAATTTGGGATCTCACAGTGCCATATTGGTCATTGAGACCCTTTAGAAAACAGATGACATACTCTGTTTCCCTATGTCTTTTAAAGGTTCTCAAGAATTCACAAGTACATTTATTAGTGCATATGCATGTGGGAAGAGATCTCAAGGATTCAAGTTCTTCCCAAAGTGTTTTGACATCAGTAAAGAAATCAGAAATGCTTTTGTCCCCTTGCCTAAGAGAATGGATTTCTTGAAGAACATCAGATGTTCTGAAATAATCCCCTTTGGAGAATCTTTCCTTAAGATCCTCCCACAATTCTTGCGCGTTGTCTATGTAGACAATGCTTTTTGAAATGTGAGGAGAGAGAGATCTAGTAATCCAAGAAATTACCGTATTGTTACATCTATCCCAAGCATCATAGTTGGGATCATTCTGATCTGGCATGACTATCTAGCCATTGATGAATCTGAATTTTTTTTTGGATTTTAACGCCCTTATCATAGATCTATACCATGAATCATAGTTGTTTCCATCTAGAGGTGGTGAGACTAAGATGGTCTCTGGACTCTCACCTGGATGAAGGTAGTAAGAATTTGTAGGAATCAGTGATGGGTCTGTTCCTAGATGTGTCTCAGCAGATTCTATGCTTTCCATAGCTATTTTGTTTATGGCAGCAAACTTTTCGAAACAAGGAAATCAAGGTAATCAAGAATGGATTATAGCAGAGCTCTCATATTGAGAGCTCTGATACCATATTGGAAAAATGATCCATAAGAGTTTGAAGAAAAATTAATGATATTATTAATGAGTCAAGTATGAATTTATACAAGTTTCATGTTGCTTGTTATCCAAGCAACCGAATAAGAAACCAAAACCAAACTATAACTAACTTAACAAAAAAACAGATTTGTTAATAGGCATGTGACAAAAATAAGTGCTCTACTATAATCCGTTCTTCTAGAAGGAAACATATGGCTGCCCAAGGAGGGAAGGAGGAGCCTTGTATGCGCCATTCTGGTTTACTGGTGCGCCATGTGCCATATCTGGTGCAGCAGGCTTGATGCGCCTTGGTGCGCACAACTGATGCACCTTAGTGCGTCAATCTGATGCGCCCTGGAGCCTTGATGCATGTGCCAATCTGATGCGCCCTGATGCATGCGCCCTAGTGCGCCTGATGCATGGTGCGCCCTGGTGTGCCCTGATGCATGCGCCAATCTGATGCGCCCTGATGCATGCGCCCTGGTGCTGATGCATGCGCCCTGGTGCTGATGCATGCGCCTTGGTTCAGCTGACTCGGTCAGATCCAGTCCAGAAATCCTGATGCATCAATCTGTCCTGATGCACACCATGCTATTTGAACTTGGTCTGCAATATAGATTAAGTAATCAGTAAATATCTTCATTACATGGATGGTTAAACGTTTGATGATATAACTTCTATCATGGTGGTTAAGCATTGTTATTGCTTCAAATCAATTCCAAGCTGGGAGTTTAAAATTTTCACTCTCCAACTTGAGGGAGACTGTTGAAATATATTGTATCATATAAATAATAGTGTATATAAACATGTGAGATTGTAATGTTGGGTTAGTTCTAACTCTAGTGATTAGGAACATAAGTGTTAGTTAGAGTTAGTTAGTTTTTGTTAGGGTAGTTAATTTTTCCATCCTTTATATAAAGGTTCAATATAATTTTGTATATCATCAATTCAATATTCAATTCATTCATTCAATGAATGAATTCATATCATATTTTCGCTCTTGTTGAAATATATTGTATCATATAAATAATAGTGTATGTAAATATGTGAGATTATATTGTTGGATTAGTTCTAACTCTAGTGATTAGGAACAAAAGTGTTAGTTAGAGTTAGTTAGTTTTTGTTAGGGTAGTTAGTTTTTCCATCATTTATATAAAAGATTCAATGTAATTTTGTATATTATCAATTCAATATTCAATTTATTCATTCAATGAATGAAATTCATATCATATTTCTGCTCTTGTTAAAATATATTGTATCATATAAATGATAGTGTATGTGAGATTGTATTGTTGGGTTAGTTATAACTCTAGTAATTAGAAACAAAATGGTAAATTAGTTTTTCCATCATTTATATAAAACATTCAATATAATTTTGTATATTATAAATTCAATATTCAATTCATTCATTCGATGAATGAAATTCATATCATATTTCCGCTCTTAACTCTTAATATAATTTTTTTTGCAATTTTTTCAATTAATTTTTTTTTATAGAATATATTTCAACATGTGCCTTGTGGAATGATACACAAAAACATGTATATACTATCAAATTCCACCACTCCTTGTCAATTTACAAAAGTTTTTTTGTATTATTAAGGGTATTCCCTGGAACTAATTTCTTTTGGGATCTGTGGTTATCCCTCTTAATAATGTCGCTCCCAAGAATCGAACCCTTAATCTTTTGGTTATCCTAATGATCTAGTTGGGTCTTATAATACTTGATCAACATCTTGTTAAAATATGTTGATTTTATTAATTTAATAATCAACAAAATTCAGACCATGAAGGATCAAATAGGGAGTGTTTTCTTAAAGCAAAATTCTACGGTAAGGATATTCTGCAAAATATCTATTCGATATGATAAAGTTCAAAGAAGAATAGTGAATGCATCATATGGTATGAACCCTTTCATGGATAGTTGTCCAATAAATCAGTAACGTGATAAAATTAAGCAAAAACATATCTTCTAAGGTATTTCTATCAATTTTTTTGCTTCACCTTTCATCACAATTTAAGTATGATAGTTCAGTTGTTGTGATTACTATTATTTTTTCAAAGATGCTATGATTAATATAATAATTACAAAATACTTAACGAGAAACATTTATCTTTAGTATAGTATTAACATATATAATATACTGCTTTGGTAGTTGACATTTAACACGTTCAGTTGTATATATAGTAATCATTACTTTGTTTTACTGGTCAAAAATAGACAGCTAAGCTTTAAAAAAATTTGTATCTGAAAAGACATTGATTTTATGCGGTACTAGAAATTACATGGAGTTCTATAGTTGCACAAAACAAAATGAGACTATAGAATAGTTTACGAACAATAAAAAGTTAGAGTCTTACATGAGATATTAAATGATTCGAAGTATGACATTACATATTTTTTACTATCTCATTTGATCTATATTTATGATTTTGAATAGTCAAATAATGCTCCAAATTTCCTACACTTTTTTTGGTCGGTAGCTAGACTACTGTGCACTGAGAAATATCTTCTCATGTGAGATCTGAGAAATATCTTCTCATCTGAGATTAATTAATATAATAAATGACATTATAATATTATGTCACAAACCATGTTTTTATTGACAAAGCATAAATATTTAAATAATTATCCAAAATATATTCACGTAATATATCATTTAAATTATCCACAATGTATTCACACATGGTTAATATGAATCTTTCTTTTCATACAAGCCCCTATGTAGTTTAAGATAAGTGAACAACCTTCCTCGATGGTGATATATGTTTGTAAGGCAAGAAGAGGTTTCCCATGTGAACACATATTCATAAGTCGTGTGCACCACAAAATGAAAATCTGCACGTTTTGTAGTAAGATATATTTGTCAATGATTATCATATAAACAATCACATTGATTATATCATAAGAGTATATACTCTACAATATACTTTTTACATTTGCTACCTCTCTCTCTATATATATATAATAGCCAATTAGCCACAGTCTCCACACACAATACTCAAATTTCAAAAACAAAAAAACTTACCAATATGGGGAATCAAACTTTTTCTAAGAAGAAAGAAACTCTACCAATTGACACCATGTTTAATCTTCCCGCAAATATACCAGTTTGGCCACAAGGTACACAATTAATTTCTTCCCTTCCTTCTTGATATTATAGTGTTATTAATTACTTATGCTGATATATATGTTGCTTATTTTTTATCTTCTTTTCTCTTGAATTACAACATTAATTATGTATAGGTGATGGGTTTGCTAATGGAATTATTGATCTGGGTGGTTTAAAGGTATCTCAAATTTCAACGTTCAACAAAGTTTGGACAACTTTACAAGGTGGATCAGATAATGCAGGTGCTACATTTTTTGAGCCAAAAGGAATACCCGAAGGGTTCTTCATGTTAGGCTGCTATAGCCAGCCTAACAACAAGTCTCTTTTTGGAAGAATCCTCGTTGCGAAAGATGATTCTTCAGTTGAAAATGAAGCTCTAAAGAAACCACTTGATTATACATTGATATGGACTAGTAAATCACAGAATATCAAACAAGACAATGATGGTTATGTGTGGTTACCAACACCACCTAATGGCTATAAGGCCTTAGGCCATGTTGTCACAATCACACCAGAGAAGCCTTCTTTGGATAAAATCAGGTGTGTTAGGTCAGATTTCACTGACCAATGTGAAACAAGCTCATGGATTTGGGGACCAGGAAAGAGCACTGATGATAAAGGTTTCAATGTGTTTGATATAAGACCAAGCAATAGAGGTATTCAAGCTCCTGGTGTTCTTGTTGGCACTTTTTTTGCCCAAGATGGTGGCACTACCACTAGTTCTATCCCTATAGCTTGTTTGAAAAACACCAATCTAAATTTTTCCTCTATGCCTAATATAAATCAAATTGAGGCATTAGTCAAAGCTTATTCTCCAATCATGTATTTGCATCCAAATGAAAAGTACCAATCTTCTTCTGTTAATTGGTATTTCACAAATGGGGCATTGCTTTATAAAAAGGGTGAAGAATCCAATCCAGTGCCAATAGACCCAACAGGTTCTAACCTTCCTCAAGGTGGAAACAATGATGGTGCTTATTGGTTAGACCTTCCTATTGATAAAGCCAACAAAGAAAGGGTCAAAAAGGGTGATTTCAAGAGTACCCAAGTTTATATTCATGTAAAGCCCATGTTTGGTGGAACATTCACTGACCTTGCTATGTGGGTTTTCTACCCATTCAATGGGCCTGCAATAGCAAAGTTTGGGCTTATAGATATCCCACTTGGGAAAATAGGTGAACATGTAGGTGATTGGGAACATGTGACATTAAGAATAAGTAATTTTGATGGAGGGTTAAAGAAGGTATATTTCTCACAACATAGTAGTGGTCAATGGGTAGAAGCTTCTGAGCTTGAATTCCAAAGTGGTAACAATAATAAACCAGCGACTTATTCTTCTTTGAACGGACATGCTATGTACCCAAAAGCTGGGCTTGTTCTTCAAGGGGTTAGTGAGATTGGAATAAGAAATGATGCTGCTAAGAGTAATATGGTGGTTGATTTTGGTGTGGGCTTTGAAATTGTTTCTGGTGATTATTTGGGGTCAGAAATTATAGAGCCACCATGGTTAAATTATTTAAGGCAATGGGGTCCAAATATTAGTTATGACTTAGCAGAGGAATTGAACAAGTTGGAGAAGGTGTTCCCTGTAGTGAAAAAGATTGAAAGTAGTTTACCCAATGAATTATTGGGTGAGGAAGGACCTACAGGGCCAAAGGTCAAGAGAAATTGGAGTGGAGATGAAAGTTGAAGACTTTGTGGCATTATTGGGTGGTTGTATGCATTTATATTTTAGATATATGATTTCATATTATAGGTGTGGAATTCAATAGTTTCTTCAAATAATGTACTCATTTATATTTTTTACATTGATATCTTCATTAATTACTTGAATAAAAAATAATAATGTTTTAGAACCCAAATATGATACATGAGATATCATCACATAATCTTGTAAGGGTGACAAGAACAAGTGTTACTTATTTATTTACATGCATGCTAGCTTGTTCCCTCAACTTTAATGAGTATGTATTTTTTCTTCATACCGAGGATATTCTAAGTTTTGATAATGTAATTTAATCTTCATATTTCACTTAAGATATCTCAATACTTTTCAAGTGACATTTCAATGCTCTACACTAGGTTTGTAGGGAAACATGCCCAATAACCTCACGACATAAGGTTCGTACAATTAATGTCATATTTAAGGTTGTCAATATGCTCACATAATTTTTACAGTTTATATGTTGTGTGGTGTAGTAGTTTAGCAAGTTACCTCCATTTTAGAGGAAGTTGCATATGTAGTTTTTGAAATTGATTGTTACCTCTTTACTTAGCCTATTTTAAAGCTGCATCTAGTGCATAATCACACATCAATTTACAATTTTTTCTCTTCCTAACATTAGTATCATTAGTATCAAGAGTCAGAGAGAAAGAGAGGGCAAAGACTTCTTTTTTTTCAAAGTGGCACTGTGCCATATTTTTCCAGAGTCAAACGTGCTCAACTTCAAGCCTTGAGAAGAGACTTCGAAACTTTGCAAATGAAGGAAAATGAGTCAGTTACTAATTACTGTTCAAGAGTCATGGGAATTGTAAACAACATGCGAATTCATGGAGAAAAGATGGGAGACACCCTCATTGTTGAAAAATTTTACGGTCACTCACACCAAAATTTGAGTATGTGGTGTGTTCAATTGAAGATTCCAATGATACTGACGAACTCTCCCTTGATGAACTTCAAAGTTCATTATTGGTTCATGAACAAAAGATGCATAACAGTTCAACAACGGATGAACAAGCATTGAAGGCTTCTACCAATACTCATTCCAATAACTTCAGAGGAAGGGGTAGAGGTAGAGGACATGGAGGTCGAGGAAATAGAGATTTCAAAAGGAACTTTAAAGGCAATCCTCATCAGTAACAAGGAAGAGGTAGAATTTATGAAAAGCCCAAGTTAGAGTGCTATAGATGTCATAAGTTTGGCCATTATGCCTCTGAGTGCTACACAAAATTTCCTAACTACAAAGGAAAAAGAGATATGTCTAACTTTATAGAGGAGAAGGAAGAAGAAACACTACTGATGACATCTCATGAGATATTCCAATCTGATGTGTGGTATGTTTATATTGGTTGTAGCAACCACATGTGTGGAAGTAAGTCATCTTTCTCTTATTTAGATGAAAACTTTCGATCTAAAGTGAGTTTTGGTGATTGCTCTACTGTAAATGTGATGGGAAAAGGAGATATTAAAATTCAAACCAAGAATGGTTTGGTGGAAACCATCTCTAATGTACTTTATGTTCCTGACTTGAAAAGTAATTTGTTGAGTGATGGTCAATTGCAGGAAAAAGGTTATATAATAACCATACAAAAAAAATGCTTGCGAGATATATGATCCCATCAGAGGAGCCATTGCAATTGTTGAAATGAGTTCTAACAGGTTGTTTCCATTGAAGATTCAAAGTGCACAAACATGCTTGATGAGTGAAGTGAAGGATCCCTCATGGCTTTGACATTTCCACTATGGCCACTTAAATTTCAATAGATTGAAGACTCTTCAGCAGAAAAACATGGTGGTAGGTCTTCCACAAATAGTCAATTCATCTCAAATTTATGAAGAATGTGTTATTGGCAAACAACATCATTCCCACAAGGAAAATCATGGAGAGCAAAACAAGTTTTGGAGTTGATTCATTCTGATATTTTTGGGCCGATTAATCCTACCTCTAATGGTGGTAAACGCTACTTCATTACATTTATTGATGATTATAGTCAAAAAACTTAGGTTTATTTTATGCAGGAAAAATCTGAGGCTCTATCTGTTTTCAAGCATTACAAAGCACTTGTTGAAAAAGGGAGTGAACATGCAATCAAGGTTCTCCGCAGTGATCGTGGTGGTGAATACAATTCACAAGAATTTGCATATTTTTGTGACACACATGGAATCAAAAGGCAACTTATAGCATCTTATACACCACAACAGAATGGCATTGCAGAAAGGAAGAATCGAACAATCTTGAATATGGTTCGAACCATTTTGAAGATGAGTGGAGTGCCAAGAAACTTTTGGCCAGAAGCTGTAAATTGGAGCATTCAATTGTTGGAAAGAAGTCCCACCTTTGCTGTGAAGAACATGACACCTGAAGAAGCATGTTATGGACACAAGCCAAGTGTTGAGCATTTCAAAATTTTTGGTTGCATAGCTTATGCCCATGTTCCAGACCATAAAAGGAAGAAGCTTGATAATAGGAGTGAAAAGTGTGTATTCCTTGGTGTTAGTGAGGCCTCCAAAGCATATAAGTTGTGCAACCCTCTCACAAAAAAAATTGTGACAAGTAGAGACATTGTCTTTGATGAAGAAAGAACTTGGGAGTGGAATGGGCAACAACCTACTCCAAATACTTCAGAATTTGAATTGGAAGAAGAAGAACAAGAAAATGGGCAACAACCTTGTACAAATAATTCACAAGTTGAGCATGAAGGAGAAAGAAAAATACAACACCAACAAAAGCAGAAACTTCAACAGATGCATATGTTGAACCTCCTACAAGTCGCATTTGAAAAAGGCCATCTTGTATGCAAGATTTTGAGGTAACTGGAATTAACCAAATTAATAATCTTGTTACTCATTTTGCGTTATTTTCAGATTGTGATCCCACAACCTTTGGGAATGCCGCCAAGGAAGAAAAATGGCAAAAGGCAACGAATGAAGAAATTGAAGCCATATGAAGAAATCATACATGGGAGCTTGTTGATCTTCCCGATGGACAGAAAACTGTTGGTGTGAAATGGCTTTTCAAAACTAAAAGAAAAGAATATGGTGAAGTTGACAAGTATAAGGCAAGATTGATGGAAAAAGATATAAACAAGATTATGGTGTGGACTATAAAGATGTGTATGCTCTAGTTGCAAGACATGATACCATTAGATTGGTGATTGCCATTGCAGCTCAAAATTCATGGCCTACATACAGATGGATGTTAAATCAACATTCCTTCATGTAACCTTGGATGAGCAGGTATTTGTTGGTCAACCCCATGGCTATATTAAAGTTGGAAATGAACATAAAGTGTATAAATTGAAGAAGACACTTTATTGACTAAAACAAGCTCCAAGAGCTTGGTATAGTCGAATAAAGGCATATTTTTTGAAAGCAGGATTTAAGAAATGCTCATGTGAGCATACACTCTTTGTTAAAGTTGGATCTGAAAGAAAAATACTTATTGTTTGCTTATATGTTGATGACCTTATATTTATTGGAAATGATTCGGGAATGTTTGAAAAGTTCAAAAAGTCTATGATGATTGAATTTGAAATGACTGATCTTGGTTTGATGCATTATTTTCTTGGTATAGAAGTAGTGAAATCAACTAATGGATACTTTATTTCTCAAAAGAAGTATGCTCAAGAACTTTTAAACATGTTTCAGATGCAGGATTGTAATCCTGTAAGTACTCCATCTCAATATGGCTTGAAGCTAAACAAAGATTCTGGAGGAAAAAAGGTGGATAACATACTATTTAAGCAAATTGTGGGTAGTTTGATGTATTTAACTGCTACTAGGCTTGTCATCATGCATTATGTCAACCTAATTAGTAGATACATGGAAAGACCAACTAAAATGCATCTCTTAGCTGCCAAAAGAATTCTCCTTTATCTTCAAGGAACAAAATAACTTAGGCTATTTTTCAAGAAGGGTGAAAAATCAGAATTGATTGGATTTACTGATAGTGACTTTGCAGGGGATCAAGATGATAGGAGAAGTACTTCAGGCTATGTCTTTATGATTGGCACAAGGGTTGTCTCATGGTTATCTAAAAAGCAACCTATAGTCACATTATCAACTATTGAAGCTGAGTTTGTTGCTGCTTCCACATGTGCTTGTCAAGCCATCTGGTTGAGGAAAATTCTTGAAGAACAACATTTCCAGCAAGAGGAGGCTACTACAATATATTGTGATAATACCTCAACCATCAAACTCTCCAAAAATCTTGTACTTCATGGAAGAAGTAAACATATTGATGTTAAGTACTATTTTTTGAGAGACCTCAACAATGATGGAATAATTGTCTTGAAGTACTGCAGAAGTGAAGATCAATTGGCAGACATTTTTACCAAACCTCTCAAAGCACCTTCATTCCAAAATATGAGAAATTTGTTAGGTGTTTGCAAGCTTCAGCAGTAGAGTTAGTACACTGAAAATAGAATTTTCAGTTTAAGAGAGAATGTTAAATATTTTTTTACAGTTTATGTGTTGTGTGGTGTAGTAGTTTAGCAAGTTACCTCCACTTTAGATGAAGTTGAATATGTAGTTTTTGAAATTGGTTGTAACCTCTTTACTTAGCCTATTTTAAGGCTGCATCTAGTGCATAATGACACATCAGTTTGTAATTTTTCTCTTCCTAACAGTTTGTAGGGAAACATGCCCAATAACCTCACGCCATATATAATGTTAGGTTTGTACAATTAATGTCATATTTAAGGTTGTCAATATGCTCACCTATTTAGTTTTTTTTTATCATTATCAACGTTCTTAAGTTCTTTACACCTGGATCATATAGTGTGTCAGTAAGTTAACAATCAAAGTAATTATATTTCTTAAGGATTTTCTTAATATAATGAGATTGATCTATAGTAATTTTAATACCAAAGGTTACACCCATGTCTTTGAAATCGTTTATATCAAAGTTATCACAATATTATTGTTATAATCACAAATCAACAAGGCATCCACATATGAGCATATGATAGCGGAAATCACATTTTCTAAATTTATAATAATTGCACTTATCACTTTCACTGGCTTTAAAATTGTCATGCAAATACTTTAAGATCATACATAAATTTATCTTAACTAACAAACTATATGCATGCCCTTGGTCAAGAAATACAAAACCTTTAGGTTTGTTGGTACATGTACGTTTTTTCTTCTAATTCACCATTTAAAAAGGCACTTTAATATCCATTTGATGTACTAGTAGAGTGTATATAGCAGTAAAAGAAAGCAACATCCTAATGTAAGTTATTTTATAAATAGGTGAAAATGTATTGAAGAAATCAACATTTTCTTTTTGCTATAACCTTAGTGACAAGGCAAGTGTACATGTCATCAAGTTGCAACCTCTTTTTCAAGATCCACTTAGACCTTATTTGGGAGTGGGGTTTTGGAGGGGAAGGGAAGGGAAGAGATGGCTTTTCAAAGTCTTCTCATTGTTTGGGAGGTGGATCAAGGAGAGGGGAAGGTTTTGGAGGATTTCTCAAACCCTCCAAAATCCTCCACGTGTCTATTTTTAAAGTTCCCCCAATTTGAGTTTTTTTAGAAACAAAATGTCAAAATAGCTAAATATGTTTAATAATAATATATAATTACATATTATTGTCCATTACTCATTGTTAATTACATTTTTAAGGGAAAATAAAAAAATATTCTTACATTATCATTAATTTATCTTCCTTCATCTAAATTTCATACTCCCAAACAAGGGAGATGATTTCCTTAATTTTCCCTTCCCTTCTTCCCCATTCCTAACCCTTTGATCCATCTTCTTCCTTTTCCCTCCTAACTCTCAAACAAAGTCTTATAGTCTATAAGTTTGCAATCACCAGAAGTTTGCAATCACAAGGTAACTCAACCAAATGTCAAGTTTATACTTTAGAGAATTCACCTAATTATTTATGAATTCTTGTCACAAGATAATATTTAAAGAAGACAAAACTTCTTAGATATTTAACAAATCTTCTTTTTTAATGTATAGACTATATATTCAGGCCCATAACTTCATCTAGGCTTATTTTATTGCTTCTTCTAGGCTTAGTTTCTATACCTTCATGTTTTTAGTGCTCTTAATCTCACATATATGTGACTCAATGATGCTTCTCCACTATTCCTTAGTTTAAGGCTGCATTTGTGTTGATGGAACTCACTATCATTTAATTCCATAATTACTTATGCATTGAAGTCATAGAATATATGTGTATAAATATTAACAACATATATAATCAATTTATATAGTTTTAGGTAATTATGAATTAATAACTTGAGTATGAAAGTCACTTTTTAGGTACCATCTAACACCATTGATTTTTGGATTCTAATTTATCAGGCAAGCATGTTGAATTGGACACAATCATCTTCTTTGTGATTGCATCAGCTTGGGTTAGGTAAGTTGGATTGTGCCACCAGTAACTAACATTTTGAGCCCAACCCATCATTGTGGTATGATTCCATGTTTGTAGGATCCGAAAACATAAAGCAAGTAACTAAATTCGTCAATTCAAAGGTCATTTTTTGTTAAAGGATAGATATTTTGATGATGAGGGTGAGTGGGAAAATTATGCAAATGTGGGGATTTGGACCTAGTGACACATTTTATATCTTCTAGCTCTATCAACTCAACAACCTTCCGATATTTTCTAACTTATATACAAAAGACTGAAGTTATTTGGCAGGTGAAAAAATTATGTTAAATAGTCAAATAATTAATCCAATTTGAATAAAAAACAATTTCATTGTACTTTTATTTTGTTCCCCTAAACTCTTTCTTCAAGCTTCACTACCAATATTGCTGAAATAAATGCATAAAACTGATAATATTCATTCCAAAAGTTCTTCATGTCGAGGGGAATATGTATCCTTGTATTAGGCTGATTAGCTGCAACATACTTAAAAACTAATAAAGTATATAGTTTTATTTAAACCCATTGTTGAAAAATGGGTGACTCAATGATATACCATGTTTTAAAAATATAATCAAAGTTGATGAATGAGTATTTGATTCTTCACAATATTATTTTGATATAAATGAAGTCATTTTTATAAAAAAATATATAATTGATTGATATGATTATATGATTAATATAATCGTTGTACTATATTAATTATGGTGGCTTGTTCATCAGTTTTTCGATTTTCTAATTGAACTGACCGATATAGTATGATTTTAATAAGAATGCTTGAGCCACTTATCTATATGTCCATATCTAAGAGTCCATCAAGCGTTTTTTCTATATTACATGTGGGATACCATCCAACCTAAGTTCATTTGACTATTTTTTTTATTTTAAAAAGTTATGATAATAACAATGATAATATAATTAATGGAATTTATCATTTTTCTTCTTTTTTCTGCTTATGTTATTTGAGGTTATGATAGCATAATAATGCATTCCAATATTATTATTTTTGATAAAAAAATATATTAGTAATGAGTCTTGTCAAATTAATATCTCATCTCTTTAATTTATCTACTTTTCTATTTTTATATGTCATGCATTTAAAAACATATAAAAATGTCGATTGATGTCCTATTTTATTGTTACATAAAATATTATCCTTCCATATTCATCTCGTCATCTATTTTTGAATTATAGCTGCTAGTCATACAACTGACCCACCTAGAAAAACTTGGGTGTAAATATCCCCTTTAATTCATTTAGCTTTTTTAATACCCTCTATCTTCAGATTTTCCCAACTTTCACATAGGATAGTAAGGAAATATAACATCACGTGTGCAAAACAAAAATGACAATGATTTATATATTCTTCTCTCAAATCCTTCTAAAAATCTTCTTAACAACTAAAAAGTGATATATATCACGATATAATATTACTCTCAGAATACTAATTATTTATTTAATAAGCAAAAATGAAATGACTGTAGAAAAATGTAATTCAATAAGCTAGTAGGAGTTAGTGAGCTTTTTGTTGTATTTGGGCCTCTATATAACTAATTCTATAAATAACAATTCACATAGTTAGTTGGTAGTTAATCACTAACTAATACTTTCCAAGAATAGCAAGTCTCATTCATTATCTTCTTTTCTTCGTTTTCACACACTTTCTTCTTCTGTTCATCATCTACAAACTTCATCTTCTTCTCTAACAGTGGTATCACGAGCTAGAAACGATTCAACAACCAGTGGTGGTGTCAAGAACGACACGGGGAGCCTCAAGGAGTGAAGCTCACGGTTGAGGACCATTCGTGCAAGGGTGGAAACAAAATTCCAAGGGAGAAATGACGACCTCGAATGAATTTGCAATGAACTTCCTATACTCGATGGGAAGAACTATGATCATTGGAGCATACAGATGGAGGCAATTTTCGGTTTTCAGGAATGTCTTGAAGTAGTTCAAGGTGGGGTTCAATTAATCGATGAGGAGAATCAAACCGAAGATGGCAGATTGGAGTACAGAGAAACTAAGAAGAAGGATTGCAAAGCAATCTTCCTGATACACCAGTGTGTAGATCACTCAAACTTCGAGAAAATCTCAGCTGCATCATCCTCTAAGGAAGCTTGGGATATTATGGAGAAGTGTCATGCGGGTGGAAGGAAAGTAAAGAAGGTTAGGTTGCAAATGATGAGAAGGCAATATGAATTGCTTCAGATGGAGGAGCAAGAGAGAGTATCTGAGTATTTCACAAGGATTCGAGGCTTAATCAACCAAATGAGGAGTTGTGGTGAGCAGATTTCTGAGCAAGGTATAGTTGAAAAAATCCTTAGAACTCTCTCAGCTAAATTTGATCATGTAGTGGTAGCAATTGAAGAATCAAAGGATCTTGAACATTTCAAGATTGATGAGTTGCAAGGTTTTTTGGAGGCTCATGAACAGAGATTTCTAGAAAGAATGAATGATAGGCAATCACAACAAGCACTCAGTGTTGAATTTCAGAAGAGAAACTCAGGACACAATAACAAACCAAGAAGAGATGGTAGAAGATGGCAGAGTGATAAGAAACAAGAGGGTGAAAGCTCTAATCAATATAGCCAGGGACTCACCAAGACTGATTCTTCTGAGTTTGAAAGAAAATACACCAAGAAGCCTAACAATGGCAAGAAGAAGAAAGATAAGAGCAACATTCAATGTTTCAATTGTAGGAATTGGGGACACTTTGCATCAGAATGCAAACTCAAGAGGAGATGCAAAGATGCTGAAGCCAGATTAGCCAAAGATGAGGATTCTGATGAAGAAGTTCTACTGATGGCAGAAAAGGAAATCACAGGCTTAGAAGGAAGTGACTTAGATGAAGCATTGTTGATGATCACTGCAAAAAATGATCAACAACTTCCTACAGATAGTTGGTACCTGGACACTGGATGCTCAAACCACATGACAGGGCACAAAGAGTGGTTCTTGACTCTAGATGATTCTGTGAAGACCAAAGTGAAGTTTGCAGATAACAACTTCATCACTGTAGAGGGAATTGGAAAAATAAGAATCAAGAATAAGGATGGCACTGCATCATACATATCAAATGTCTTGTATGTGCCAAAGATGAAAAACAACCTCATAAGCCTTGGTCAATTGCTTGAGAAGGGATATAATATGAGGATGGAAGATAGAATGCTGAAAATCTTCAACAAAAACAGAACTCTAATCTTGAAGGCTCCACTATCAACCAACAGAACTTTCAAGATTGGAATTCAGCTTGAGGATCATGAATGCTTAGAGTCCATAGCAGATGAAACATGGATTTGGCACAAAAGGTTTGGGCACATCAACTTCAGAAGTCTAGAATTGATGAGTAAGGATGGAATGGTGAGTGGACTTCCTAATATCTACATACCAACTGAAACATGTGAAGACTGTCTCACAAGCAAACAAACCAGGAATTCTTTCAGCTCACAAGTGCAATCAAGAACATCAAGACCACTAGAAGTAGTTCACACTGATGTGTGTGGCCCTCTGGAAGTGCAATCATTGGGGGGAAACAAATACTTCCTGACCTTTAAAAATGATCACCCCAAAAAGTTATGGATTTACCTACTGAAGAAGAAGAGTGAAGTCCTGAACAGGTTTATGAGTTTCAAGACAATGGTTGAAAAGCAATGTGGAAACCAACTGAAGCTACTAAGGAGTGATGGTGGAGGAGAATACACATCCAATGAATTTCATGCTTTCTGTGAACAAGAAGGCATCACTCATGAGATCATCTCACCATACACCCCTCAACACAATGGAACAGCAGAAAGGGTCAACAGAACTATCCTAAATATGGCAAGGAGCATGATGAAAACTAAAGAACTTCCTAAGAAATTTTGGGGGGAAGCTGTAGCCACTGCAGCTTACATTGCCAACATGAGTCCTACAAAAAGGTTGAAAGGTATGACACCAGAAGAGGCATGGTCAGGATTCAAGCAAAGTGTGAAGCATTTCAGGATATTTGGATCAATATGTTATAGACAAATACCAGATATGAAGAGACAAAAGCTGGATGACAGAGGAGAAAAGCTAATCTTCCTAGGATATCATTCAACAGGGGCATACAAACTATACAATCCACTAACTGATTCCATACAATACAGCAGAGACATCAAGTTTGATGAAACTAAAGCTTGGGAATGGAATTAAAATCAGGAAAGTTCACACAAGGCAAGTTAGATTGACATTGAGTTTATCAACAGAACACCTCAAGATACTCCAAGGAATGAAGGCAGCTCACCTATCACTGAAAGACCTCAGAGACAAAGACAAAGGCCAACTAGGTTGAGAGACTATGAGGTATTCTCAGATACTTCAATCACTTCAGAAGGTGACCTTGTCCACATGGCCCTATTGGCAGAAATGGAACCCATAACATTTGAACAAGCAATCAGAAAGGAATGCTGGGTTGAGGCCATGAAGGAAGAAATCAACTCCATTGAGAAGAATGGAACATGGGAACTCACACACCTACCAGAAGGAAAGAAAGCCATCCCAGTAAAATGGGTGTACAAGGTGAAAATGAAACCTGATGGAACAGTGGCCAAGTATAAAGCTAGATTAGTAGCAAAAGGCTTCTTGCAAAAACCAGGAATAGATTTTGATTTGCACCTGTGGCAAGAATGGAGACAATGAGGTTAGTCATAGCAATAGCATGCTCAAGGGACTGGATTCTATGCCAGATGGATGTGAAATATGCTTTCTTGAATGGTCCACTTGACAAAGAGGTCTTTGTATCACAACCTCTAGGCTTTGAGGTACCAGGTCATGAACAAAAGGTATACAAACTGCACAAAGCACTCTATGGGCTAAAACAGGCACCTAGAGTATGGAACAAACGAATTGATAGCTTTCTTGTCAAGCAAGGACTCACCAGGTGCACCAGTGAGCATGGAATCTACACTAAAGGCACACAAACTGAAGCAACAATGATAATATGTTTGTATGTAGATGATCTCTTGATAACTGGAGGAAACCTTGCAGAAGTAGAAGATATAAAGAAGAAACTGAAGCAAGAGTTTGAAATGTCTGACCTAGGGGGGATCTCACACTTCCTAGGAATCGAGTTTGTGAAGACAACCAAAGAAGTACTAATGCACCAAAAGAGATACACATCTGATGTACTTAGCAGGTTCAACATGAGTGATTGTAATCCATCATCCACACCAGTTGCGACTGGAAATTTCCTGAGCAGAGATAAGGAAGGAGATGAAGAAGTGGACTCTACACTCTACAGACAAATGACAGGGTCATTGAGATACATCTGTAACTCAAGACCAGACATTACTTATGGAGTTGGAGTGATTAGCAGGTACATGGACAACCCTAAGCACTCACACATGATGGCAGCAAAACGAGTACTCAGATACCTGAAGGGGAGCTTAGACTATGGAGTACTCTTTCCAAGCAAAAACAACAGAAGGAAAGCAAGCATGGTTGGATACATAGATGCTGATTGGTGCGGTGACAATGATGACAGAAAAAGCACAACTGGTTATGTGTTTAAGCTTGATGAAGCCCTTGTTAGCTGGAGCTCTAAGAAGCAAGAAGTTGTAGCTCTTTCATCATGTGAGGCAGAGTACATTGCAGCCTGTTTGGGAGGGTGTCAAGCTCTATGGTTACTCTCCCTGCTCAAAGAACTAGGAATGCATTCTGCAGAATACATGTTACTCTATGTAGACAACAAATCAGCAATCAACTTAGCCAAGAATCCCATAGCTCATGGGAGAAGTAAGCATATAGAAACCAAGTTTCACTTCCTAAGAGATCAAGTAGACAAAGGGAATCTGAAGCTAGAACACTGCAGAACAGATGAGCTACTTGTTGATGCTCTAACTAAAGCATTGAAGAAGGAAGCTTTCGAAGGCCAAAGGAGAAAACTAGGAATTGTTAGCCTAACTAGCTTGAATTAAGGAGGAGTGTAGAAAAATGTAATTCAATAAGCTAGTAGGAGTTAGTGGACTTTTTGTTGTATTTGGGCCTTTGTATAACTAATTCTATAAATAGCAATTCACATAGTTAGTTGGTAGTTAATCACTAACTAATAATTTCCAAGAATAGCAAGTCTCATTCATTATCTTCTTTTCTTCGTTTTCACACACTTTCTTCTTCTGTTCATCATCTACAAACTTCATCTTCTTCTCTAACAATGACTAGCCTTTGAATGCTAATCAACCTAATTTTTCAAAACACTACGATTGACTGCAACAAAATAACTAGAATAAACTTTTACGAAGAGACTAAAATTACTCACTTGTTTTTTGATCTTGTTATTTGTATGGTAACTATTCTGGTAATATTATTGTCAATCTAAAATATACATTTCTTACCAACAAATTCTAACATAATTGGTAAATATTTGGGTTCCTTAAACATTTATTAGTTTGATTTTCGTCGACATATAGTCAACTTGGGAATACCTTGATACATACAACAAAATATATTTCGTAAGTTTTAAGTAGTTAATTAGCATTAGTTGGCAAAGAAACTAGTAGAAATTTAACCTCAAGTGACATTTAACATATGTATTCAAAATGAAATTGTTGCACTTTGTGACACATTAATTTTCTTATGATATAGAAGGATGAGTAGTTTAATTTTGTTGAAACTATATATTATCTTCTCATAATAATAAAGAGATGTAGTGCTTGTTATATATATCCCTTTCTATTTACATGTGTTACTTAAAATCACACATTCTTTTTTTATATTTGATAATATTTTTGGGCTAATTTAGTTTTTCTTATCAAAATCTACACTTATGTACTATGTAATGTGAGAGATTGGGTAAGGAGGGAGAGGAAATTGAAAGGCTTTGCAAAATTATTGGAATTTAACTTAAAGGTGGGGTTCATGAATTAACTATCGTAAGGAATATATTCATATGGGAGAATATATTCATAAGGAAGAATATATTCATGTTTAGCTCATAAAGATGCTTGAAACTCAAGCAAACAGGGCCTTAGGACACTTAACGGAACCAACTTTTTCCACCTAGTTCTACCTTTTTAAACACAATGAATGAAAAGTGAAGAAGCTACTTTCTTTCCTTTGTTAAATAACAAAAGACATATAGAGACCGTGTATTAGTACCTTATAGGTCTAGAAACGAGTAGAACAGAGTTTGAACGCTCAGTTCGATAAGAATTTGCTCAGCTCGAAACTCGACTTGAGTTCGATACGAGTTGCTTTTTTAGTTCGAGTTCGGCTCAATTAAAGTTACGAACAAATCGACTCAGATTGATTTAGTTTATTTGGACAACTCAAATAATTAATCATTTTTAAAGCATAATGCACAAGGTTATATATATAATAACAATAAACAAAAAAATAATGCATGAGTCATGATATAATAACACTAAACATAAAAGATTAGTTATAGTATATATATATATATATATATATATTTATTTATTTATTGTACTAGCTTATGAATTTAACGAGTCGAACTGTATCCAGTTTAAGTTTAACTCATTTATTTAACGAGTTCAATTTTTAGCTCAAGTTTGACTCATTTGGTTATAAACCAAGTTTGTCGAGCTTAATAATGAGTCAAGTTTGAAACGAATAGCAAGTTGGTTCAGTTTATTGTCAGCTATACTTATAAGATTTAAATGCCTTGGTAGGTCTCATGTGAGGTTTACATGATATCTAGTGGATTTAGTAAATAAATAAATAATTAAATACTAATGGATTAAATCACAAGGTGAAAAATTTATAAATTGCTCAAAGTTCATTAATTGTTATTGGTTTTGTAATTAATGAACATAATCGGATATAATGTGTATGCACTATTGGTTTATTTATCAAAAGGTAATGTATGTAACTTATATCACATACATAACACTTATGTAATTTGAAACAGCCATAGTTGTGAAACAAGAAAAAATTCCACACCAACAAATTAAAAGATATAAAATAGTGTAAGTACTATTTTAACTGATTTTATCTAGTTAAATTTTGAGTACTATTTTTAACATGTAACTGATTTTACTTAATGAAATCAAGATTTGATAGTTATTTATATTATTACCCGTTACTTCCTCCTTTCTTATTGAAATTAGCTATAACATTTGATATATGACACATAAAATGTTATAAGACATATTGTCCTTAAAGAATAGATGACATTGCATTATTTCAGAGAGAACTGGATTGACAAGATAAAAATATATAATTAAACAAATACGTGACTCACGTGAGAACAATCTGTTATTGTGAGAAATGAGAACCTCTAATATGGATCACTAGACCTTATTTGAATTATCAAAATTAAAAGATACATGTACATGACTATTATGTAATCAAAAATTAACTTTTAATCCTAATCGTTCATGATTAGTTATAAGACCCAGATTTACTATTCTTACAGTTTTTATATGAGAATTGTTAGTCACTTTCCTAAAGACAGGGAGAGCGACTCATGTAAGAACAGTATGCTATTGTGAGAAATACAAACTTAATATAGCAAAATCATGGAAGAAATACTAATAATAAACCGTGGAAGAAATATATTTTTCCCAGAATTCTGTTATAAAATTTATCCGAACTTGGTGATCCAAATCAAACTAACATATTGATGTTCAGGTTGTTTAATAGGGTTAAACACCCAAAAGGTGTTCATTACAAACTAAATTGTTAAATTTAATTCATATATTTTCTTTCCTTAATATATCAACCCACCCAACATGACCCAATTACATACCTAATTAACATTAAAATAAATGGATACTTACCAGTTTAGGATTAAGAACTCGAATAATATAAAGTACATTGTAGAGTCTTAATCATTTAGATTTCTATTGTCTTGTATCAGATTTACTATCAACTTGGAAATAATGGATTGGCTTTATTAAGTGAGGTTTGGTCAAAGATTATTAAGGGTGGGTCCGGTTTTATGCAAAATTTGACGGTTTTGCTATAAAATGAGAGTTGAGAGATCATAATTAAAATATTAAATGAGCATATATCACAATCAGTTTTACACTTTTTGGGCTGGAATCTACCTTTGATTGTCAAAGACGAAAGCATTTATTCTCATTTTGATTTGGAGGAATAAAATTTGTTTGCATTTAAATACCCAAAAGAATAACGCTTTTACAATTTTATTAAAAATAAAAGGAATGTAAACTTAGTAAAAATGAAACTTATCATAAGATTCATAAAAAAAATCAATCTAGATAATTTATAAATACATGAATTTAAATTATAAGAGGGCATTAGAAATACTCCTTTTTTTCCATGTAAAAAAAGCTACACTCCCTCTGTTATATATAAATATATATAGTTATATATACTTATTGTTCTTTAGTTTAGTTTAATTTAATAATAAATAAGAGTATAATTAGGAAAAATAAAACATCAAAATATTTGGAAAAAAAACTAAACCTAAGAGAAAAGGAAGGGACTATATTATTTTGATTAAGGTATATAATCTATTTGAGAGCTGAAAAAAATAACTGGAAATTCAATAAAGTCTATCTTAAAAAGTCAGCGATTGAAAATTTAATTATAGAATAAGCAACTGATTGAATTATAATTATTTGGCAAAGTTTACTAATCGGACATGTAATACATAAAAGTCAATCAGTGTATTCACAGATAAATTATTTGAATAATAATACTTATAATTCAGCTAGTGTATCAGCGTAGTATTAGTTAGTGGAATGACGAATCTACGATAGATTACCATAGAATTTAGTCAAAAACTGTATTCGTAAAGTTACTTTACTTTTTAAGGTTTGAAAAATCTAGGCTAAACCATGCTCACAATTGTATTTGTAATTAATTATAACTAAAATTGCATTAAATTAACATTACACTAATTGAAATTACATTAATGGCATATACTTTAAATTATAAAGTACATGAAAATAAATTACATAAAATCTTAGTTTAATTAACGATTCTTCCCTATTCCTCGAAAATGTTGCAATAAAGGCTTCATCTGGTTTCTTTAGCTTCTAAACGTATCAATTTTTCATCTTTATTTTATATTGGGTTTAATACATTACTGCTAACACTGAGCCAAAATAATAAAACAACTGTGCCTAAAATTGTCATTTAACAGCACTTTTGATGCGTTTTTATGTGAGTACAGTAATACATAAAGTTATATTTAACAGTATTTTTTGAAGCGCTGTAGAAAGTAGACATTTAATAGCGCTCACTAAAGCAAACGCTGTTAAATGTATACTTCTAAATAAGACAATATTTCTCCCATACAATCTATCAAACACCTGAGAAACATATCCAACTCCACCACATTTACAATAGATTTGTTAAATCACCAACGACTCCAGCTACATTCAACCTTAACAGATTCCAATATTATAAAATAACATATTAGTAATGAGATCTTACGCAAATTGTTTATTCTTTCTCCTCCAATGTACAAGTTCATACAAAGTGTTCATGTGTTCCTCAATCATCAATGCAAGCTGCAAATACAAATAAAAAATGTTTCTAAACAAATTGCAAAAGATATGAACATAGCCAAAACCTAGAACATCACTGTTGCATAACTTCACAACAAATAAAGACTTGTTATTTATGGTGTAAATGCAAACATCAAGACTTAATCAAAAAGAAATAAATGAGCTAAAATAAGATAACGATTTACCTTATGCGCGAAGAGAAAAACAAAAAAATCGATAACTTGTTTGAAGAGAGAAACTAAAAACAAAAGAGAAAAAGTAGCATGGAGAAAAAGAAAAATAAGAGAAATAATAAAGTGATTGATATGTGTATTATTGCATGTGAGGTTTTGTTTTGAATTTGAAAAAATTCCCGCTCACTAAAGGTTAACAGCGCTTTCTTCAATAAGCGATGTTAAAGGTGTTATCTTTAACAACGCTTATTTAAGCAAACGTTTTTAAATGTGTTATCTTTAACAATGCTTATTGAAGAAATACTGTTAAATATATGAAGTATTGTCTTGTCTTTAATAGCGTTTTCTTCAATAAATGTTGTTAAAAATAACACCTTTAATAATGCTTGCTTAAATAGGCGATGTCAAAGACAACACATTTTACAGTGTTTATTGAAGAAGTGATGTTAAATATATGAAGTATGATCTTTAACAACACTTTCTTCAATAAGCGCTATTAAAGATAACACTTTTAAAAATGCTTTCTTTAATAAGCATTGTGAGTTCTTTTCTGCCTTATATTTAACAGTGTTCAACACATAAACGCTATTGAATGTACATTGTTGAATACTAATTATGACGTAGTGTAATTATAATGTAATTTACTTACAAAAAGAAGTTGATACTGCTATGTCCACTTATTTATCCACCTATTATTTGGAACATACTTAGAAGGTTTTAAACGATATGAAAATAAGTTAAATACTGTTGAAAAACTAAAATTTAATTTTTTTACAAGCGAAAAATATCATAACTAGGCACAAGGGTACCAACCCAAAATACAACCATCACACAATTACAAGTGGTTACCATTGATACTCTACAAGGTGATAGTCATTGTGATGGGAAGGTTAATCCAACTTAATGAAAATATATCATTAGTGTTTTAAATTGTAATTATAGTTACATTGTTATTACCTCAACTGTAGAAAATTTCGGGTAAATACAGCAACGGATTTGCAGATACTTCAAAACTATAATATTGTAGTCACCTACCTTAATTATGGATACCCTTATGTGTAATTTAAAATAGAGTAATTACCCATTTACGTCCCTAATTTTTTTCATGGTTACCAATATAGTCCTAGAAAATTTTGAAGAGATATTTTAGTTTACTACAAATTCAACGTCGAGCCATGTTAGTCCTTTCCTCTTGTGACCATCATTAAATGTCACAGAATTATTGGCGTGACACGTTAAATGTTGACATGGACCATGGTGGATGGTCCTACGTGTACAACTTGCCATATCAACTAGCCATTATTTTTTTAAATCTTTTTCTGGCTCAAAACGACGTCATTTATTTTAATGTTTAAATAAATTTATATTGAAAAAATTAATATAAAAATAATTTTTTTATACTGAACGACGTCATTTTGCAATATTTTTAATACCTTAAGCAAAACATTGTCGTTATGCGTAGAATAATTTCGAAAAAAAATTGAGAAGCAAAACGACGCCGTTTTGCTTCATCTTCTTCCTTAAAACGTTGAGGGTCGATTACAAACTCAAATTGCCCAAATTTCTTATAGCATAAATCCTAAGAAGCTGATTTTGTTATCTTCTTGCATATGACATGAAAAACTATGGTGATGTGTGTAAGACCGAGATTGCAACTAAGAGGTGAGGTGAATTAGTTGACTAGAAATTATGACAACTTTTTCTGCAAAATGAAGAGTTAAAGTGCAGCGGATAATATTGCAAAAAATTAACAAGAATAAATCAAAGAGGTAAGGGAGAAGAGAGTACACAAGGATTTTATATTGGTTTACCTTCTTATCCATCGAAGGCTACGTCTAGTTCTCTTGCAGCACAAGAGATTTTCCACTAAATATTATGAGTTATAATTATAATATCTCACACTGAGATCTCTATGTACCTTACACACGCACTAATACTTATACCATTGGAAAACACATTTCCAAGTAGCTCTATCCCCTTTCTATTCACACCCCGTGAAAGAAAGTTATTACAATGAATGAAGAATTGGAATGATGGCTTTGGATTGCCTTTACAAGTATGAAATATAATAACACTTGCAATCCAATCAACTCTTTTGTATACTTAGTAATAATGCTCTTTAAGTTTATAAAACTTTGAAACACTTTACTTCAAGTAACTCTAAAAATGACTTTGAAAGTTTGAGTGCAAGTTGCTTAGAAGTGCAGAAAATTATTTCAGAAAAGTGTAGGAAAGTTGTGAGAAAAGAATTAAAGAGTTGTTCAAAATGTTGTTTTCATTGTGAGTTCTAATGCCTTTAAATAGGCTTTCCAATCAGCTATTGTACATTTATGAAAGAGTAAAAATTGTTTGGAATGAAGGCATTTTGTTTGGGATGAAAACTCTTGATTTCCAAATTTGAAAAACTGATGTAACAACTCTCAGTAACCGATTACAGCATTGAGTAATCGATTACTCAAATGTTCTGTCCAACAGTGAATTAAAATTCACTTAGAGTAATCGATTACTCAAATTTGAGTAATCTGTTACTCCAATTCAAATATTGTTGTAACCTGTTACTCAAATTTCAGTAACCTGTTACACAATATTTTGAAAAATGTGTTCATTTAAAACTTAAAGTGTTTCAATTCATTTTAAAATATTTTGAGCATTACTACTTTAGACTTAGACTAATTTTCTTGAAGCTTTAATCTTCTTGGTCTTCATACGTAATCTTCATTTTTCTTCTTTTTGGTGATGTTGGTGTCTTCATCAAAACCTTGTCAAGGACAGGAGCAAAGATCTTCTTCACAATCTCCCCCTTTTTGATGATGACAAACCAAGATCTTTTGACAGTGTAGTTTTATTGAGAACAACATACTTTAAGATATGTTGAAGTTTGACTTGAGTATGCTCCCCCTATTTTGTATGTTCCCCCTTTCTTTTGGAGTAATATGGCTGAAATAATTTTACAGCAAATACACTTCCCCCAACTTTTCTCCCCCTTTTGACTTCATCAAAAAGTAGAAAAGCAAAGAGATTCTAGCACAATATATATAGCATACATACACTTATATAATCAAGATATATCAATATGATATAATTTACTCATGTATGGATCAAGATATAAATAAGCAAGTATTGCAATGTATAAATAAGATGATTCAAACATGAATCTAGGAATTGGAACAATAAACACAAAACATCATAAAGTAACTTGTCCAGGAATATGCAGCAATAACTTAAAAACAACAAATAAGCAGAATTAAAAATTTGTCCAAATTTTAAAAAAAAAATACAACCAAGAAAATCCTAATAACAAATATTCTAAGACTCAGACTCCGAATTGTCTTCATCAATATCCATGCTATCCATCCTAGAGGAGAGGCAATGAAGTTCATATTGAATTTGTTGATTCTGAGAGTCAAGAGCATCCATCCGATTAGTGATGTAGCCTCGGAGAGAAAACAATTCATCCATAATCATTTGGTTCGTAGGCATGGCAGCAGATGAGGACGATTGAGCATGAAACTCAGACGGTTGAGGTTCAGGAGGGTTATGAGTTTTAGGTTCAGATGGTTCATCATCAGTTGGCTTGTCGTTTCTATGTTTGTTGGTGCGGGTTCGAGGGTCTTGGGTGACAGCCATTTTGTGGACCACTTCCACATCAATTTGGCTTTCTCGAAGATTCAGAGGCACCTTTGTTTCACCATTTGTAGAAACACCGAAATGCTGAAGAATGTTGGTTATGAAGATTGCATGTGGCAAAGGACTTTGAGTACATCTAACAGTCCACATTTGTCTCATTATCATTAGAGGCCAATTGATCTTGATGTTAAACTTTAAAGCATACATCAATTGGAGTTCTATGTCACTTATTTGAGAATGATTTGAAAACTTTAAAGTCCAATTGATTTTAAAGCATACATCAATTGGACTTTAAAGATGACATAGCTCAAAAATAATGAAGCAAACGGTCCTCAAGTTTGAGATATCCAACAGATATGATGTCTCGGTTTTTGACGGTCTCGCCCAAGCCCTGTTGCTTACGCATTTCTATTTCCCTTTTTGAAAGTCTACATAAAGAATGATAAAAATCTTTTCGATCATAATTATCTCATTCACACACAAGTCCGAAACCCGTTATGTTACCTTGAGAGGGTATGTTACATAACAATGAACTAAAAGTTTTAAGATCCAAAACAATGTCTTTTTCTTTGACATAGGAAGTAAGACAAATTTTCTGAAAGTTCAAGTTACAGTAAAATACTCGCACAATTTCTGGATAAATGTCATTTGTCTGACAACAAAAATCAAAAAGGTTTTGTTGACGTAAAAGATAAAGGAAAAAAAAATCTTCAAACTCAAAATTGTCAACATTACCGAATTTTGGAGTGAAAATAATGCGTCCATGGAAGTGTTCTTCAAACACTTTGCGTTGTTCCTCATTAGCTAGAAGCCTTGATCTTGCCAAATCCAGAGGGTTGGACTCCATAAAATTAGTTCCTTGTCTCTTTTGAGTCGTGGAGGTGCGTTGCTTCTTGGTTTTTGAAGAGGAAGCCATGGATTTTTGGTTTTGAAGGTTTAGGTTTTGAGGTTTTGGAGATTTGAGGGGTTTCGATTTAGGCCACTAAACACGAAAATGATGGTTTAGAAGTGAAAATTTGATAGGAATAGACACAAAAATCACTTAAAATGGATCAAAAACGAGGATTTTGGAGTTTGAGAAGGAGAGAGCACGAGTTGAGTGAGGAAGATGAGTTTGAAAAAGTTTAAAAAAATAGAAAAATACATATATAACAGCACAAAGTAATCGGTTACTCACTTTGAATAATCGGTTACTCAAATTACAATATCTTAAAATTTTCAAACATCAACTTAGAGTAATCGGTTACTCACTTTGGGTAATTGGTTACTGAAACACGCTGTTCAACCTTGTAATCGGTTACTCTCCAATGTAATCGATTACTGACCTAGAAAAACTTATTTTTAGGCAAAATTAAGCTATGAAAATGATTTTTAACCCAAAAATTGAATTTTTTTTTAAACATAAATAAACACATTTAAGTTCAATTAGACATGAAATAGATATAATGAAGCATACATATAAACATATATAGGCATTTAAGTTAAATATGCTTCATCAAGAATGCCTAATTCTCGTCTAATTTTATAGAAAGGTTCTTTTCCCAAAGGTTTAATGAATATATCTGCTAGTTGGTTATGAGTATCAACAAATTCTATAGACACATCCTTCTTTTGGACATGGTCCCTAAGGAAGTGATGCCTTATATCAATGTGTTTGGTTGTTGAATGCATAACCAAATTCTTTGTGAGGTTTATTGCACTCGTATTGTCACACTTTAGAGGAGTGCAACCCAAATCTAAACCATAATATTGTAATTGTTGCTTGAGCCACAACACTTGGGCACAACAACTATCTTCTGCAATATATTCAGCTTCAACAGTGCTTATGACTATACATGCTTGTTTCTTACATTACCAAGAAACTAAAGCATTCCCTAAAATATGACAAGTACCACTAGTACTTTTCCTCTCAGTTTTGCATCCTACAAAATTTGAATCTGAATATCCAACCAAGTCACATATACTTTCCTTTAGATACCACAGTCCAACATTAGTTGTGCCTTTAAGATATTTCATTATTCTCTTAACAACAACTAAGTGTGATTCTTTTGGTTTGGACTGATAGCGAGCACACGGACACACACTAAACATTATATCAGGTCTACTGGCAGTTAAATATAAAAGAGATCCAATCATACCTTGATACTTTGATATCTCGATGGATTTTCCTGCTTCATCCGTATTGATGTAAGTTCCAGATCCCATAGGAGTAGCTATTTGCTTGCATCCATCCATGTCAAATCTTTTTAGAAAATCTTTGCAGTATTTGGATTGACTTACAAAAATACCATTGTCATGCAGGTCTTTGCAATATTTGGATTGACTTATAAAAATACCGTTCTCAAGCTGTTTAATTTGTAATCCAAGGAAGTAATTTAACTTCCCCATCATAGACATTTCAAACTCTCCTTTATCATCTACATAAATTTGAACAAGTAGAGTATGATGATTTATTTTCTTTATGAAGAGAGTAGTGTCGACTTTTCCTTTGTTGAAACCTTTTTCAAGTAGAAATTTAGTTAGACGATCATACCATGCACGAGGAGCTTGCTTTAAGCCATAGAGAGCTTTCTTTAATTTGTAGACATAAGAAGGATGTTTGTAATCTTCAAAACCAGGAGGTTGTTCAACAAACACTTCTTCTTGAATGTAGTCGTTGAGGAAAACACTCTTTACATCCATTTGATATAACTGAAAATTCAAAGAGCAAGCATATGGAAGTAATAGCCTAATAGCTTCAAGTCTAGCAATCAGAGCAAAAGTTTCATCAAAATCGATACCTTCATCCTGGTTGTATCCTTGGGCTACTAATCTAGCTTTATTTCTAACTATTATACAATTTTCATCATATTTATTTCTAAATACCCAACGAGTTCCAATAACATGCCTATTTTTAGCTCTAGGAACAAGTTCCCAAACTTCGTTTCTCTCAAACTGGTTTAATTCTTTCTACATAGCAAGAATCCAGTGTTCATCCTCAATTGCTTCATCAATCTTGGTGGGTTCGATTTGAGAGACGAAGGCCATGTTAAGACAAGCTTTATCAAGTATTCGTCAGATTGTGATACCTATATTTAATTCAATAATAATATTGTCAATTGGATGGTATCGATGAGTTCTCCACTCTTTTGGTAAATATGAATGAGTATGCTCCTCTTGAGAGGGTAGGTTATCATTCATTTTCAATTGCTCAGTATCAGTTGTAGATTCAAAAATAGAAATTTCATTTGAAGAAGAACTTGGAAGTTCCTCCTCATCAGGAGTTATAACATCTTTTATCTCAGCATTTGTTTCATCAAAAGACACATGAACAGATTCTTCCATGGCTTGTGTTCTTTTATTAAAAATTCTGTAAGCTTTACTCGTAAGAGAGTAGCCTAGGAAGATTCCTTCATAGGCTTTTGCATCAAATTTGCCCAAGTTATTCTCTCCATTGTTTAAGACAAAACATTTACAACCAAATACATGCAAGTGAGAAATGTTTGGTTTTCTACCTTTAAAGAGTTCATAGGGGGTTTTCTTGAGAATAGGTCTTATGAGAACTCGGTTCAAAACATAACAAGTAGTACTTACTGCATTTGCCCAGAAATATTTTGGGAGGTTAGTTTCGTTCAACATTGTTCTAGCCAATTCTTCTAAAGACCTATTCTTTCTCTCTACAACACCATTTTGTTGTGGTGTTCTAGGAGCAGAAAAGTTGTGATTGATACCAAGATCATCACAAAATTCTTCAAAAGAAGAGTTTTGAAATTCTCTCCCATGATCACTTCTTATAGCAGCGATTTTAAGTGATTTTTCATTTTGTACTCTTTTAGCATAAATGCTAAATGCTTTGAATGTCTCATTCTTATGCACTAAGAATAGAGTCCAAGTGTATCTCGAAAAATCATCTACTATAACGAGGGCATAGTAGTTACCACCATAACGTTTTGTCCTTGAGGGGCCAAAGAAGTCCATATGTAGTAGTTGTAATGGTCTATCAGAAGAAACAATATGCTTTGGTTTGAAAGAAGTTTTTGTTTGTTTACCCATTTGACAAGCACTACATAGTTTGTCTTTAACAAACTTCATTTTGGGTAAACCAACAACTAAGTCTTTCTTTATAAGTTTGTTCAAATGGTCCATGTGAATATGAGCAATTCTCCTATGTCATAACCATGCATCAAGATTATCGTTTGCAACTAAACATGTTATTGGTAAAGATAAATTCATATCAATCATATATATATTGTTTATTCTCTTACCAAATAGTTTAGAGTATTGAGGATTCTTACATTCTATGATGCACTTATCTGGGTAGAATGCCACATGAAAGCCTTTGTCACATTGTTGACTTATGCTAAGAAGGTTGTGCTTGAGTCCTTCAACATATAACACACATTCTATAGTAGTTGAGGGAGGCTTGTCAATTCTATCAACTCCAAGAATTCTTCCTTTGTTATTGTCACCATATGTGACATACCCTTTGTCCCTTGGAATAAGGACAAAGAATTTTGATATGTCGTATGTCATGTGTTTTGAGCAGCCGCTATCCAAATACCATAGGTTGCAGGCGGCTCCCAAATTTTCGTGCAAAACAGGTTGTTATATTAGGTACCCAATTTTATTTGGGTCCTATATGGTTATCACCTTTCTCAACCCATTTATAATGACCAAGGGGTACACCATATTTTCTAATTTTGAAAATGTTTGGTGTATGCCCATGATGATTACAGTATATGTATACGGGTTGATGATAATGTATCCTAGTTTTATCATTATTATGTTTATGAGTAAGGATACTTCCTTTGTGAAAGTTTATCTTAATTGGGACACTAGGTTTCTTAGAAGCCTATTAAATAGCCAAGTCCTATTCGGTCTATTGAGTGTCGTTGATCTTTGATGATTCTATTTAAACTTTTACTGCTCTTACTTAATTTATTAAGTTCAAGATTTAATGATGTAACTTTATTTTCAAGAGCAATACAATTTTGACATGAAGATGATGAATGTTTGTTTCTAATTGAGTGTAACTCAATTTTCTGTTTTAAAAACATTTTTGTGAGTTTGATGTATTCATCATGCAGATCATTGAATGCATTTTGTAATTCAAAAGAATATAGTTTTGAGTCATTTACCTCTTCATCATTGGAGTGATGAGATGCCATCAAGGAGAGATGTGTTTGTTCCTCATTTTCTAGTTCAGAGGCAGAACTGGTATCGTTGTCTTCCCAAGCTATATATGCTCTTCTTCTGGTCTTTACTTCATTCTTTCCCTTGAATGAATTATTTTTCAAATTTGGACAATCCATCTTCATGTGACCATTCTTGCCACATTCGAAGCGTGTAAAAGTCTAGTTTGAAGTAGATGCATCGTTGTTCTTGGTGAACTTTCTTTTTTGTCCAGTTCTACCACATTTATTTCTTTTGAGGAATTTGCTGAATTTCTTCACAAGAAGACTCATGTCTTCTATCTCTTCTTTATCAGATTCCTCCTCTGATGACTCATATTTGTCAACTTTTGATTTTAGAGAAATATTCTTCTTTTTCTTCTCCTGTTCTTCATGTTGATCCAGTTGGCTGAGTTCTAACCCATGTTCCTTCAACTTTCCAAATAACGCAGCCAAAAACATTTTCGATAAACTTTTCATTTCAAAAATGGCTGTTACCTTTGGTTGCCATGTTCTGGTAAGTGATCTTAGAACTTTCAAGTTCAAGTCAAAATTTGGACAATCAATCTTCATGTGATCAGTCTTGCCACATTCGAAGCATGTAAAAGTCTAGTTTGAAGTAGAGGCATCGTTATTCTTGGTGAACTTTCTTATTTGTCCAGTTCTACCACATTTATTTCTTTTGAGGAATTTGTAGAATTTCTTCACAAGAAGACTCATGTCTTCTATCTCTTCTTTATCAGATTCATTCTCTGATGACTCATATTTGTCAACTTTTGCTTTTAGAGAAATATTCTTTTTTTTCTCCTATTCTTCATGTTGATCTAGTTGGCTGAGTTCTAACTCGTGTTCTTGCAATTTTCCAAATAATGCAGCCAAAGCCATTTTCGATAAACTCTTCTTTTCAAAAATGGCTGTTACCTTTGGTTTCCATGTTCTGGTAAGTGATCTTAGAACTTTCAAGTTCAATTCACTGTTAGATAGTACCTTACCGAGAGCGAGAAGATGATTTGTAAGATGGGTGAATCTCTTTTGAAGATCTAATATCTTCTCTCCAGGTTTCATTCTAAACATCTCATTCTTGGGAGAGAGCGTTTAGCCTTGACCTTTTTACTTCCTCCGTCCCTTCATGTGTGGTTTCTAAAGTATCCCACATTTCCTTGGCGGATTTACAGTTGGATACTCTGAAAAACTCATCAATTCCAAGAGCCGAGGTAAGGATGTTATTTGCCTTTAGGTCATATTGCACTTTCTTCTTGTTTTCATCATTCCAAAAGGATTTAGGCTTTATTTCCCTTATACTGTTTATAACTGTGAAGGGATCCTAGGGTCCTTCTTCAATTGCGTTCCATATATCCAAGTCTTCGGATTCTATGAATATCCTCATTTTGATTTTCCAGAAATCATAGCATTCTCCAACGAAACTTGGAGGGTGGTTGATGTTAGAGCCTTCTCCTAGGAATGATCTTGCGGCCATCTTTGATGTAGGATCAATTTTGAGAATAACTTACTCAAAAAAAAGAAGCTCTGGTGCCAATTGCAAGACTGAGATTGCAACTAAGAGGGGAGGTGAATTAGTTGACTAGAAATTATGACCACTTTTTCTGCAAAATGAAGAGTTAAAGTGCAGCGGATAATATTGTAGAAAATTAACAAGAATAAATCAAAGAGGTAAGAGAGTACACAAGGATTTTATATTGGTTCACCTTCTTGTCCACCAAATGCTACATCCAGTACTCTTGCAACACAATAGATTTTCCACTAAATATTATGAGTTGTAATTACAATATCTCACATTGAGATCTCTATGTACCTTACACACTCACTAATAATTATACCCTTGGAAAACACCTTTCCAAGTAGCTCTATCCCCTTTCTATTCACACCCCGTGAAAGAAAGTTATTACAATGAATGAAGAATTTGAATGATGGCTTTGGATTGCCTTTACAAGTATGAAATATAATAACACGTGCAATCCAATCAACTTAGTAATAATGCTCTTTAAGTTTACAAAACTTTGAAACACTTTACTT
>NC_032013.1:19238183-19239436 GCF_001865875.1 Lupinus angustifolius | reverse complement strand
GAATTAAAGAGTTATGAAAAAGTTGTGAAAAAGGTTGTTTTCATTGTGAGTTCTAATGCCTTTAAATAAGCTTTCCAATCAGCCATTGTGCCTTTCCGAAAGAATAGAAATTGTTTGGAATGAAGACATCTCGTTTGGGATGAAAAACTCTTGATTTTCAAATCTGAAAAACAGATGTAACAACTCTCAATAACCGATTATAGCATTGAGTAATCGATTACTCAAATGTTTTGTCCAAAAGTGAATTAAAATTCACTTAGAGTAATCGGTTACTCAAACTTGAGTAATCGGTTACTCAAATTTGAGTAATCGGTTACTCCAATTCAAATATTGTTGGATAACTGATTCTCACTCATGTAACCTGTTACTCAAATTTCAGTAACCTGTTACACAGTATTTTGAAAAATGTTTTCATTTAAAACTTAAAGTGTTTCAATTCCTTTTAAAATATTTTGAGCATTACTACTTTAGTATATTAAAGAGTATAGGATAGAAGTACTGATAGAAGTACCTATTTAGACTTAGACTATTTTTCTTGAAGCTTTAATCTTCTTGGTCTTTATAAGTAATCTTCATTTTCTTCGTTTTGGTGATGTTAGTGTCTTCATCAAAATCTTGCCAAGGTCAGGAGCAAAGATCTTCTTCACAATGTGAACTCGAGGTGCACGTCTCAAACAAGTTATCATTATTGAAAGCAATTGCTGCCACAACTTGTTCACAAGGCAATCTAGAGAGTTGCCATTTTTGGCAAGTGCAAGTTTGGTTTGTCAAACTTACCCCCAACTTGGTTTACCTATGTTTTACCTCATATGTTTGACTCTCAATATCTCCAGTCCATGTTGGAGTCCATCTACAACTTTCCACTTTGGTTTTCTTCAATCTTCTTTGTTGGACAAGTAGCAACTTGCCTTTCCAATTCCTCATGGCTAGCTTGTGTTATCTCATTCTCCTCATGATGTAGCATCTCAAGTCCTCTAACATTGTTAAAATTGGTTTATCTCTGTACTCAACAATCTTTACATTCTGTACTTTACACATGTTATTAGTAATGTTGTCCACTTTAGGCCATTGGCTATAAAATGCCTTCACCCATGAGTTAGGCTCAATATTGTTCAGATAAGACCATGCCATTAAATGCTTGTCCTTTATTTTGCCATCCGAGTGTTAAATTCACCAAATGTTGTGCATTTAGCTAATTCCCAAACAACACCTCTTAGCTCCTTATCCTTAAAACATTTGATGAAATTTTTCCA
>NC_032013.1:19214734-19238083 GCF_001865875.1 Lupinus angustifolius | reverse complement strand
AGTGCAGCAGATAATATTGCAGAAAATAAACAAGAATAAATCAAAGATGTAAGAGAGAAGAGAGTACACAAGGATTTTTATACTGGTTCACCTTCTTGTTCACTGAAGGCTATGTCCAGTACTCTTGCAGCACAAGAGATTTTCCACTAAATATTAGGAGTTGTAATTACATTATCTCACTCTGAGATCTCTATGCACCTTACACACTCACTAATACTTATACCATGGGAAAACACATTTCCAATTAACTCTATCCCCTTTCTATTCACACCCCGTGAAAGAAAGTTATTACAATGAATGAAGAATTTGAATGATGGCTTTGGATTGCCTTTACAAGTATGAAATATAATAACACTTGCAATCCAATCAACTCTTTTGTATACTTAGTAATAATGCTCTTTAAGTGTATAAAACTTTGAAACACTTTACTTCAAGCAACTCTAAAAATGACTTTGAAAGTTTGAGTGCAAGTTGCTAAGAAGTGCAGAAAATTATTTCAGAAAAGTGTAGGAAAGTTGTGAGAAAAGAATTAAAGAGTTGTGAAAAAGTTGTGAAAAAGGTTGTTTTCATTGTGAGTTCTAATGCCTTTAAATAAGCTTTCCAATCAGCCATTGTGCCTTTCCGAAAGAATAGAAATTGTTTGGAATGAAGACATCTCGTTTGGGATGAAAAACTCTTGATTTTCAAATCTGAAAAACAGATGTAACAACTCTCAATAACCGATTATAGCATTGAGTAATCGATTACTCAAATGTTTTGTCCAAAAGTGAATTAAAATTCACTTAGAGTAATCGGTTACTCAAACTTGAGTAATCGGTTACTCAAATTTGAGTAATCGGTTACTCCAATTCAAATATTGTTGGATAACTGATTCTCACTCATGTAACCTGTTACTCAAATTTCAGTAACCTGTTACACAGTATTTTGAAAAATGTTTTCATTTAAAACTTAAAGTGTTTCAATTCCTTTTAAAATATTTTGAGCATTACTACTTTAGTAAATTAAAGAGTATATGATAGAAGTACCTATTTAGACTTAGACTATTTTTCTTGAAGCTTTAATCTTCTTGGTCTTTATAAGTAATCTTCATTTTCTTCTTTTTGGTGATGTTAGTGTCTTCATCAAAATCTTGCCAAGGTCAGGAGCAAAGATCTTCTTCACAATGTGAACTCGAGGTGCACGTCTCAAACAAGTTATCATTATTGAAAGCAATTGCTGCCACAACTTGTTCACAAGGCAATCTAGAGAGTTGCCATTTTTGGCAAGTGCAAGTTTGGTTTGTCAAACTTACCCCCAACTTGGTTTACCTATGTTTTACCTCATATGTTTGACTCTCAATATCTCCAGTCCATGTTGGAGTCCATCTACAACTTTCCACTTTGGTTTTCTTCAATCTTCTTTGTTGGACAAGTAGCAACTTGCCTTTCCAATTCCTCATGGCTAGCTTGTGTTATCTCATTCTCCTCATGATGTAGCATCTCAAGTCCTCTAACATTGTTAAAATTGGTTTATCTCTGTACTCAACAATCTTTACATTCTGTACTTTACACATGTTATTAGTAATGTTGTCCACTTTAGGCCATTGGCTATAAAATGCCTTCACCCATGAGTTAGGCTCAATATTGTTCAGATAAGACCATGCCATTAAATGCTTGTCCTTTATTTTGCCATCCGAGTGTTAAATTCACCAAATGTTGTGCATTTAGCTAATTCCCAAACAACACCTCTTAGCTCCTTATCCTTAAAACATTTGATGAAATTTTTCCAAATGTGCAGCACACAGTTTCTGTGATGTGCACTTAGCACAACCTTAGTTATTGCAGATTCCAAGCTCTTTTGTTGATCTGACACAAAGTTTCAGCCATACATGCCTTGAGAACCTAAAGCCTGTTCCAACAATACTAGAAACAATTTCCAATTATCCTTGGTTTCTGAATCAACCATAGCATTTGCAATAACATAAAACTGGTTACTTACATCTTGTCCAACAACAGATAGAAGCTGCCCCCTATAATATCCCTTCAAAAACATCCATCAAGGTCAATCATAGGTCTACACCCATTCTTGAAACCTTCTTTACAAGCATTTAGGCATATAAACAGTATGTTGAACATTAGTGGTGATTCAGGAATTGGCAGCACTTCCATTACAACAATTGTCCAATGTTGATTTTATGAATTTCCTCTAAATAATCCCACAACTGACCATAATGTTTTTTACCTGATCCTTTTATTGCTTCGCTTGCTTGTTTTAGGGCTCTGGTCACCTTTTTCTTCTCTAAGTGAACCATGCAGTCCTCTTTCATCAAATTAATTGCTTGTGTCCTCCTTAAATCAGGTTGTGTCACCAACCTTGCTTTTAGTTTTTTGGCAACCCAATCCCTACTACCAGTCTTGTTTTGGAAGGTCCTACAATAAGTATGCTCTGGTTTGAAGGTTTTCAGTTGATAAGTGTTGAACCTACTATCCCTAGAACAAAAAGCAATCCAACCACAATCTAGATTTGCACAAACAACCATTGCCCTCATCAAATCATTCTTCTTCCATTTAATTTGTCTGCATAGGTAAATGTTGTAGTCTTTGACAGCATCTTTAAAAACCTTGACATTTGCAAACTCCATTCCAATCTCTAAATGTACATGTCCAAATCCATTGTTTTCATTGAACATGGGGTGCTTACTAAATCCATTGCAGACATTCCCTTCATCATAAGTGGAAACATGGGTATGCATATATTCATTATTAGATGAATATCCCTGATCCTCAAATGAAGCTGTAGGTTGTTGAGGTTCATGTTCAACACCTTCAGCTTCTAGTTCAGGTTCAGCTTCAGCTTCAGTTTCAGTTTCAAGAACTTTAGGTACAAGATCATTCACCTTATCAACAGCCTTAGGTTCAGGGGTAGCATTCATTTTCTTTGGTGCTAACTTCTTTTTCTATGGTGCTAACTTCCTTTTCTTTGGTGCTAACATCATTTTCTTCTGTGTTGACTTCCTTTTTTTTCAGGCCTAACTTCCTTTTCTTTCTGTTGTTGCTGATATCTTCCTGAACAAGGTAATCATCTTCATTTAAAGGTGCAAAATATAGTGCAAATTCAGCTATATGATCAGCAACAGGTTGATTAAATTCAGCTATATGATCAGCAACAGGTTGATTAAATTCAGTTACAATTTCAGAAGGTTGACTGAAATGTTCAGAATATTGAGTTGCAGGTTCAGTTGAAGATTCAGAAGGTTGAGTTGCAGGTTAAGAAGCTTTGGCAACATGTTCAGAAGGTTCTGGTGCATTATCACAACTTCCTTCATGCATTGAATACATTTCTGAATCATTACCATCTTCAAGTTGAGAGATAAATTATGTGTCTTCCTTATTCAACACATGATGTTCAAAATACACATGCATCTCATAATAACCAATGTCATCCACCTTATTGGCCTTCAATGCTGCAGCCACCATTTCATTGATATTTTATCCTTCTCCAATGCCATTAATCCACTCTCCAAATATGGATCTTCGGGATTTTGCCAATACATTGCTTGGAAATCGTGGTAACCACACTGAACAAATAATGCCTTCAAATTCATTAAGTTTATCAAATCCACGTCCAAAGGGGGCTTTCTCTCAATTTTTGACCAATGTATTGGAAGTTGCCATCACTGTCCATGGCAAACCAACCCTCATGGTGATAAACCAAAACAATATATTTAGACATCTGCATGAATGTGAACATAATAAACAAATATTAAACTAAAAATGGACCCCAACACAACTGAATATACAAATATTAAACTACAAATGGACTATAAATATTAAAAAACAGAATTGGGACCACATGAAGCAAAAATAAAAAAAACATAAGGGACCACATACCTCGAAATCACAGTTTCGCTTCTCTTTACAAACACAAGCACAAACCAACAACAAACGTTTCATACGTTAAAGGGTGAACAAAGTAAATGGCGATTTCGTATGCTCTGGGTTGAAGGGTGAAGAATATTGAAGGAAATGAGGAGATGTACAGGTGAAGACGAAGGAATGTAGAAGGAAAAAAATCATTTTGAGCCGGAAAAAACATCGCTTTGAGCCGGAAAAAATTTAAAAAATAACGGGTTGCTGACATGGCAAGTTGTACACGTAGGATCATCCAACATAGTCCACGTCAACATTTAACGTGTCACGTCAGTAACTCTGTGATATTTAACAATGTCCACATGATGGAAGAACTAACGTGACTCGATGTTGAATTTGTAGGGGACTAAAATATCACTTAAAAAATTTCAAGGACTATATTGGTAATTACGAAAAAAGATGAGGACTTAAATGGGAAGTTACTCTTTAAAATACAAGTTAGTAAAAAAAATATAATTATAACAGACTTAGACATAAGTTTATGAACCTTCTAGAGAAATTATTTATCTCTGCTAGTTTTTGGGATGGAGAAAAATTGAGAAAGATGTGATGCAAATTTCGGAATGTTTTATCTATCCTTCCAATTTTATCTAATGCATATGAAGAGATAAATTTATGAATGTGTGAACCTATACAATCACAATACATATTTTTTTTAACTTTACAGCTAATAATTTCATATCATTATATGTTTTACTCAGCTATATTGATTTGAGTAAAAGATGATAAAAAAATATATTCATCAGAGATTACTTTGATCTCAGTATTAGGATCGTCCAATGCAAAGATGCCCAATCTTTAGAAATAGAAGGGTTCTAATTGTCTTGGAGAAATAGAAGGTCACTACCAACAATGCATTGATTTAGTACTATAATGCCTCAATGAATTCCTATGTATTGCATTTGATCAAAGGTTAAATGTTCAATTTCTTTAGGGTGTGTTTGGGAGTACCATTTTGGAGGGGGAGAGAATGAAGGGGAGGGTTTAGGAGAGGGATTCCCTTGTTTGGGAGTTTAGTGGAGGAGAGGGGAGGGTTTTGAAGGGTTTTTCAAACCCCCTCAAACCCTCCAAATGCCAAAATACCTAGTTCCCCCAAATTGGGGTGTTTTGGGAGGAAAATAAGCCAAATTACCTAACTACCCTTACTAATATTATTCTATATCATATAATACATAACATACTATTGATTTTTTAAAGGAGGAAGAGGGATAAAATAGTATTTTTGTATTATATTAACCCTTCATCCCCTCCTATCTAAATTCCACACTCCCAAACAAGGGAAGGATTTAGTTGGATTTGCCCTCCCTTCTCCTTCCTTTCCTCCCTCATCTTTACCCTCTCATCCCTCTCCTTTCCTTTCCCTCCTAACTCCCAAACAAAGCCTTAAGAGCTTTGTTTGGGAGTTGGATTTTGGAGGGGAAGGAAGAGAAAAGGAAGGCTTAAGAGTCATCTCATAAGTGTATTTCATGGCTCTCAAGCCTTCCCTTTCCCTTCCCTCCAAAATTCAACTCCCAAACAAACTCTAAGCGATATTTATTGGGAAGTACAATGGACATGTGACTTAGTAATATGGAATATATAGAAGGTCCTCTGCTAATAAAAAGCCCCACTTAGTAATATACTTATGCATTGATGTTTACGTCCTCAAATGTACCTACTTACAACCATAAAGTTGGGTTCCATATTACATTATTTTGTGTGCTTTCTCATCGTGGCAAAAACGTAATGTGGCTGTTAATTTTTTACTTTTTACCTCATTCTCTGTGTTTATAAAAGATATATGAATCTCTTATCTTGAGTGAGACTTCTAGATATGTCTGAAATTTAAACTCCATTTGATGTTAAAAATGTTTGTGTTTTTATAAAGCATCAAAAGAGTAAATTGCACACTCATGTTTATATATGGAAAAACACAAAAAAATAGTAACCTTCTCAAAAATTTATGTTCAACAATCACCTATGTTTCATAATCAAATTAATAAGACATATTTTTTTGGACTATGTAGTGTAAATAATAGATCCTAATTTCCTAAATTTTACAGAAAATTAGGTGTAATTCTTAAATTTAAAATTTGAAGTTTGATATTTATTTTGTGGAAGTGCATAATGTAAAAGTTATATTCTATCCAAAGGGCCATGCACGCTTATGTAAAAGAACAAGCATACAAATTTGTAATCATGATCACTTCCAAGTCTTCCTTTGGAATCTTGTTGTACGTATATTTTGTTTTATACGTTTTTCTGTTATTGGCAATTGTATCAATTGGTTAAGGATGGCTAAATTAACTCAAGCATAAAATGTAGGATAAAGCTTTACCAGGCCAAAAGTTATACGGTTACTTAGGCTTTGTAGTTAGGATGGAAAGGGAAAGAGAAGGATCAAAAGGTTAAGAATGGGAGGAATGGAAGGGAAAAGAAAGAAAATCATCTTCCTTATTTGAGAGTATAAAATTCAGATGAAGGAGAGTAAACTAATGATAATGTAATAATATTTTTTTATTTTTCCTTTAAAAATGTAGTTAACAATGAGAAATGAACAATAATACTAAACTTTTTTAGTTAGTTTGATATTTTATGTCCAAAATACCCCAAATTGGGAACATTAAAAATAGACACATGAAGAGTTTTGGAGGGTTTGAGAAACCCTCCAAAACCTTTCACTCTTCTTCATTCAACTTCCAAGGGGAAGACTTTCCAAAGTCATCATCTCCCTTACCTTCCCCTCCAAAACTCTACTCCAAAAAAAAAGCCTTGGAGTACAACTTAGTTTCTTTAAGCTCAATAGCGAGTGTCATAGTTCAATTTGACTCTAACCCCATTAGGCATGTGAAGGTAGCTGGAAGCATCATTACCTCAACAATCCCCCTTCCTAACACCTTCATCTCATAAATGTATTTCATGACTTTCAAACCTTTCATTTTTCTTCATTCTACTCTAAAATCTAACTCTCAAATAAAGCCTTAGAGTCGGACCTATAACTAAGTTGTGATAACACTTAGCTTGTAGAAATTAGTACTTGTTATAATCCATTTGTTTCATTTCTTTAGATGTTTAAGGTTATGCAAAATTTAAGAAGTTAATAAATGATGTGAAATTTTGATATATTTTTATAAAATATTACATTTCCATTTTTTTTGTTTTACCAAGTTTGCTCCTACTTAGAAGACTAATCCCAACTAGTGCTCTATCAAAGGGTAGAAGCTTGGTTCTCTTATCGGATCCTTGTGTGCCCCCACTACTATGTTAGTGAGTTAAATTCCTAACCATTATTAGAGAAGATAGTCATGTAGAAAAATTTAAAATAATCAAAAGAAAATGATACTTATATTATTTAATTTATATTAAGATTACATTTTTAGCTTTGAAAATAAATTAAAAAATAAAATTGTCCTCTCTAGTAAGGGAGAAGAGTCTAACTCTATGTTAATACGCTATTAAATTTTCATATACTTCCAACAATTAATTTTCCACAATAAATTCTATATTAATTTCAATACAATTTCCAATTGTTGCAGCGCGTGTTTTAATGTATACTATCATTAATAAAGATGCACTTACACTCTGCAACACATGGGATCAATGACTTTTATCTTGATGGGTTATTCCTAGCTGTTGATTTGCCAGAGGAATGATATTGTTCCCCACCAAAATTTTGGCTACAGTTATATATCAATTCATGTTTACATTGACTAAATTTTTTCCACATCATCTAAATTCTTTTATATGTTATATTCCCTCAAATTTTGCTTTAAAACTGAATGTTACACTAATACTAAGTGATTGAAGTAGTGCTGAAAATAGACTAGGTCACTTATTAGTAACTTATTACTTAACCTATGATATTTTAGACCTTTTTAATAAACATTGATTTTCTCAAAAAATTTATTTAATCTAATATGTTAAACACAAGCTTCTTAAAAAACATATTAAATTTGACTTATAAAAATTATTAGTATATTTATATTAATTATTTTATACAATATATAAATACATCACACGATTGCAAATCATAATTTTTTTCACCAATTTCTTCCTTGTACTCTTTTACAAAATGAATCACACACCTCAAGCAAATCAATAATAGTGTTTGGTAATTGCAGACAGAATCTCTGAAGCCAAGAGGACAAACATTTCCAAATATTTGAAGCAAATTCACAATAAACTAGAAGATGATCGATTGACTCATTTTGATCCTTACAAAAGACACACTTTAATTCTTGTCCACTGCTAATGATGTTCCTTTGTGACAAATTTTGGCCTCAAAGCTTTCCAAATAAAATAACATACATTTGAAGGGGCACAATTTATTTAGCTTTTGCTCATAAGATAATCTCTCGATTTGGGTGACCTAGTTCCATTTGAGCCAAGTATGCCGATTTGAGAGTATAAATTCTCTAGGTCCATGTCCTTTTTGCACGAATGAAGTTTGATCAACTCATACAACTCTCAAGCTGAATCCTCCTCCCAAGTCATCATCGGTCTCCTCCAATGCACCTTCCAAATCCAAGAATAGTTAATCCAAATACCATATTCAGCAACTAGAGCTTGTATCTTCATTGCTAACAAGATTAATCCGGTTACACCTAAGGGTTGTAATTCCATCTTATACTTCCTTGCACATATGTGCCTACACTAATGTGTTCTTTGTTTACAAACTTCCTAAAATAAACACAAATTCTGTCAAATATATGACTGAAACTTTTCCATAGTAATGACATAAAGCCAATACTTTTCGTTATTACCGTCGTAGGCGATAGACATTTGATGGGTTCGTACTAATAATTATGGTATAAAGGGTGTCGTATCACGAAGTGTCCCATGCATGCATTAACTGACAAATTTGAGATTATGTACATAATAATGCAAGGAGTTAACTTGATATATTTTTATTAGGGATTAATTTTGGTTCTGGTAGTAGTTGTGGTTGAATTGCGTTTATTATAACTATTGTGTACAGACATTTTGTGTCTGTCGGCGAATATTATGTGATACTACATATTCAATTTTTATTATTTTATTTTTTGAATTAAAATGTATTTGTTGTGTTCGGTGTACTTTATATTTTTTTTTGTGATTATGATAATGTTTAATTTAAGGTGAGATATGTGGTTAATTAATGTATTAGTGGTAGTTGCTTAGGATTATATAGAATTTTTGTAAAAATTAAATAATGTTAAGGGCAATATAGGAAATGAAAATTACACCATAAGGGGAGTTATTTCAAGTTTTGGCTTTATATATAGTATAGATTAATAAAAATTGGAAGAAACTATGATTGATATGATCTCATTTATGATGACAATACTGGAGACTTTAAAATAGTTAGTAAAAGAAATACCACACATTTATTGTTTCAAACTGGATTTCAATTCTTGTCCTCGTACTAATAAAATATATGATATCAAATTAAAATCTTAATCATCCATTATTATTATTATTTTTGTTTCATTATTATTAACTCGAGATATAATTGATGACAATATTATTTTTTGATCAACAATGAAATTTATTAAAACAAAATTAGAAAATTAAGAGAACAAATGATATTTTTATCCACATCAACTAAGTCTAACAACCACACAAAAACAAACATTTAGATGAGTTCAACACTATTAATGGAAAGGATTATTACTTATCTTATTCATCACCAATACCCTCATTAAGATGGTCATTATTCATCATCATTGTATTAGGATCTTCCTTTCATGATGGCACCAAAAAGCTATCACACATAAAACTTAAAAAAATAAGGTATCACTCTATTTGCAATGTAATTAACTATACAATCTCAATATAGTAATAGGGAAAAGGATCATGTGTCACGTAATTTCCTTGTCTACTTGTCCTAAACTAATTAAACTTCACAAAATATTATTAAAATATTAATTTTTGTTTTTATAATTTTTCTTTTTAAATGAGTAAAACTTTGTAATTAGTTTGGTACATGAAATGAGACATGATTGAGAATATGCGATCCCTTACTAATCAAGGTAGGAATATTAGATTGAGAAAAAAAGGAGTGAGAGGGAGTGATGTGTCTTTTAACAAAACAGGGTATGCATGTTAGAATATGATAACTTTACATTAAAAAAATAAATGTAAATATATTTAACACATTCTTTAAGTAAGCTAGGCTCTCTTCCCATATATGCTTTATACCAGAGGAAGTAACCAAAGCCATTCACCTCTTCTCTTCAAAACGCACCCTATTCTTCCCTTATTTTGCATCGCATTTGTTCTTGAATCTCTTTTCTATTCCTCTGAGCCTCTCATCAGAGAGAGAGAGAGAAAGAGAGAAAGTGAGATATGGAAAGAATGTTCCCTCCAAAGAAGCCCTCAAATATGAACTCTCATGACAGACCCATGTGTGTTCAAGGGGACTCGGGTCTTGTCCTTACCACTGACCCAAAACCTCGCCTTCGTTGGACTGTTGAACTCCATGAACGTTTTGTTGATGCTGTTACTCAACTTGGAGGGCCAGATAGTACTAACCTTTCCCTTTTACTCTTCCTCTCACCCTATACCTTCTTTTCATTATTTCATGAGCATATATTGATCATATTCAAGGTTTTAAATTACGATTGTGGTTTTAGTAGAATGCATGCTGTTATGGGAAAATCGGTCTATAGTCATGATGCGGTTGTGTAGAGACTATTAGTTTCGACCCAGATTTAAAACTTTGGTGATATCTATGCTTAGTTTTCTATGCTCTTTTATTTAAATTTCTCTCTTCTTGTTTTTTTTTAAATTTGCAGAGGCAACTCCTAAAACCATCATGAGGGTTATGGGTGTGAAGGGTCTCACCCTTTACCACCTAAAGAGCCACCTCCAGGTTTGAAAACAAACCATATAATTTTATGGTTCTTTTGCTTTTTGTTTAGAACACTTTTATGACACTGGAGATTTCTCATATTGGTTAATATCTTTCTTGCTTTCTTTAACTTCCCTTTAACTTTTATGTTGTTTTATTTGTTGTCTTGTTTTCATCTCATATAGAAATTTAGGCTTGGGAAGCAGCCCCACAAGGATTTCAATGATCACTCGATTAAGGATGGTATGAGAGGTGACTCTTTTTTCTAGGGTTCCTCAAATTCTTTCTTTTCTTTTCTTTAAACTTTCATAATCTTTACACTCATGATAGTTTTTTCTATTGACAAAATCTTTTTGCACTGCCAGCTTCAGCTTTAGAACTGCAAAGAAATACTGCCTCCTCTTCAGCCATGATCGGCCGCAACATGAATGAGTATGCATCACTTCTTATATTACATCTTCTTTTGAAATGAACATGTAAACCAATTTGAAGGGAACATTCCACTTTCTTCTATCCTAAGTTTTTCTTTTGATCATCTTTTTGGGGTGTGGGGGAAATTCGGGTTTTCTTTGGAAAATGTATGTGTGGAAATGTATGAAACAGTAACTCACACATGGTTGATTCCTTCAGGATGCAAATTGAGGTGCAGAGAAGACTGCATGAACAACTTGAGGTGTGTACAACACAACCCCGATCTTCTCACAAAATCCAAATAATTATATCAAGGTTTTAAATTGTGTCTGCCTTGGGTTTAATTATCTCAACCATAGATTATTGCGAAAAATGTGATCAATGGAAAAACAATTGTCGCTGTCATCGCAACTTAAAATAATGATTGTATATCTTTTAAATAAATGACATGGGCATGTTTTAGATGGACTAAGGTGTATATGGCAGGTTCAAAAGCACCTTCAGCTAAGGATTGAGGCTCAAGGGAAATACATGCAAAGCATATTGGAGAAGGCTTATCAAACACTTGCAGGTGAAAACATGTCATCTTCAATAAATATGAAGTCTATGGTTCCTCATCAAAGCATCCTTGACATGGGAGTCATGAAAGAATTTGGCTCCCCTATTAATTTCTCTTCTTTCCAAGATCTTGATATATTTGGAGGTGACCAAATTGATCTTCAGCCAAACATGGAGAAGCCACCCCTTGAAGGGTTTATGCCAATGAATGAAGACTTGTGCCTTGGGAAAAAGAGGCCAAACCCTTATACTGGGAGTGGAAAGAGCCCTTTGATTTGGAGTGATGATCTAAGGCTTCAAGATTTGGGTACACCCTCATCATGCCTTGGCCCTCAAGATGACCCTTTCAAAGGTGACCAGATTCAACTTGCACCATCATCAATGGATAGAGGCACTGAGATTGATCCAATGTCAGAAATGTATGACACAAAAACCTCACACCATGGGGATGAGAAGAAATTTGATGCATCTTTGAAGCTTGAAAGGCCATCACCAAGAAGGACACCTATTCAAGTAGAAAGGATGAGTCCTATGATCAGCACTGGTTCAATGGCACAAGGTAGAAGCTCACCATTTGGGTGAGTGAGAGTTTTAGTTTTAGATCATTTGCATATGCTTTATGTGATTGACTTGATCTTACACTATCTTAGTAGTACCATATCTAGGGTTTTGAATTGGTTCCTCCTCAAGTAATGTTTTGTGGTATAATGCCTTTGCATGGCAAACCTAAAATTTTATTTTAACTAGTAATAATTAAAGCACATATGGTTGTGCTTGAATGTGAGCATTCTCACTTTGTGGAGTTTAAATTTGTTTCATACTTTTAATGTTTGGTTTTGTATTGAATTTTGTTGACATTTCATTAATTGATTTTTTGATGAAAATGTTGTCATGGCCTCTAGGGAGAATTCGAAGGAAGTAAACTTTTCTTCTTTTTATCACATTGAGGGTTTTCTCTTTATATCTTTTTCTTTGCCCTTCACCTGTTTTTTAGTGCGAGAACATACATTTTTTTTTATAAAAGTGCAGTTGCACTTAAAATTATTAATAAACATGACCATATAAAATAAATAAAAAGAGATTACAAGTTGTTGAACCTATAGCCATGAAGACCTAGTCTATTTCTATTACAAGTGCAAGAACATACATGAAACATTCTCTGCTTCACATATAAGCAGCTTCACAATAGAATATATTTTGGGAGGTGGTATGTGGTACATTAATATCCATAAAAAACAAAAAATAGTAGTCCATTAATTAAGGTCACATCCTGGTATAGCATTAACCAAATCATGTTATTTAACTTTTTCATGGACAATCGACGAGTCCTTACTTTTGCATAATGTGCTTAGATTGGATATAAAAGGGGCAAAATTTTGGAGGATATTATTATTTACTATGATTTGGTCTATAGGGATTATGAGGAATGATCTGATTTTTTTCTGATAAGACAATTAGCTATATGTATATTTTAGATTTGATCCAAGCCAGATCCTAGTCTTCGTTTCATTATAAACTTGCTCCAATTTCTTTAGTTTTTTCCAATTTGTATAATGGTCTAAAAACCTTTATTACTTTAGCTTTTAAAAAGATCATGTCTTGATCTTTCACTTGTATTGGATCAGCATCTCATGTATAGTTTTTAATACAATTTACTTATAAAAAAATATTTTTTATTTTTATTCACAATTCATGGTGTCTCACCTCATATAAATACAATTAGGTAATTGGTAGTCATGCTCTAGGAATTCAAAATAAAAAGCAATTTGATATGTCAACATGAATAGATCAAATATTTGTCATTTCATATGTCACAATACCAGAAAGAGCATAATTTATGAGTGAGTTGAATTAAAATTTTAACAACTATATTTTAAAAAGGAAGCAATTTAAATGCACATGAATAGTATCATTATAATTAAGTTAAAAATATAATATATATTGATAAATTTTTTTGTTTAAGTTGACATTTATGTCTACTTGGACTTATTTCAGTTTTCGAGGTCACTTTGCTATATATAAGCAATCAATTAACCTTTATAACAGTTAGGTATTAATCATTTTAAGTTAGTTGGAACAAGTTAGTTACCCAATGATTGAAAACAAATCTCTTGGGAAAATATAAACACAATTCCCAAATAGGATTTATTTTTATTTGTATGAAAGAAAGACAAATCCGAGCCTCCAAGCATAGGAGATGGAATTTGGAAAGATAGAGCAGTGAAGGAGGAAAAGTTAAAAGAGAGAATAATGAACTTTAAAATGATAAGTCATTTTCAAGTGTAGAGATATACACTTGCAGATGATCCTTTCTCTTGAAGTTCCTAAGGGATTAGTTAAAGTAGACAGAGGGTATCTGTCTTTCACTATCTTTACTGCTCTATATTCCTTAGGAATAAGATGATCAAGACAACAAGGTACATCTTGTAGCTGAAGATTACACCTGGAAATTTCTACTTTTTTGTCTCTTCAAGTTTCTTCCTCTACAAGCTCATTTCAATTATTTCTTACATTAGATCATAAATATTTAGGTTTTATTTCTTATTCCGAAACGATAATTGAGTTCGCAATGTTGCCATTCGATTGTCTTCACAACCTATTTGATATATTTAAGTGTAAAGTTTCATATTGGATATAAGAAAATGAGTGAAACAATTTATTTATGGAAAATACTCGACCATTGTCTTAAGTTTTTGGTTCAAGACTTAGTATATCACTCATAAGTAGACTTTCACTCTTCCATAGCCCAATAATGATAGGTCTCCCTAATAGTTGGAGGTTTCCCAATAGTTAGAGGGTCGTCTCACTCATGGATCCAACATAACCATATGGTGACCAATGACGGAGCCACAGTTGATGGTGACAATTGTACAATCGCAGTAAATTAGCCTCCAATATGCATTTTACACATAAATTGTACATAGTCAGTACAGTGTAGCTCAAGCTATGGGGTAGGGAATGCAAGTTCATGTGAGATCTTAACCAAAAGAAAAAGAAAAAAACATAAAGGAGGGACAATACTTTTGCTCATGTTAGTGTTTTAGTTAATATGTAGTAATCTTTTGGCACATTTTCTTCTTAGATTTACCAAGACCCTATGAGTAGCCTTGCCTTATAGCTTGCTAAACCATACTTTAAAAGAAGCCTAATCCATATATACAAGCACACGCCACATGCGCAATCCCTCTCACTGTCTCCATTTATCTCTTGTGTCTCTCTTTTGAGACTTTGCAATGTGAGGTTTTAGATCCATGGCCATGAAGCTTCTCTTTCCTAAGGGATAAAAAAGGGTGGCGCTATAACCTTTATTGATTGAAGAGAAATTTTAAGCGTTGCAAGTTGTCAAGAAAGCTTCCTTACTCCACTAGAGTAATACTCAGAGTGAGAGAGAATAGAGAGAGAAAGAGAAAAAGCTACAGTGATAAAGCCAAAAAGGGTTGGAAGAATACAACGCACTTCCATGCGTTCAAATATCGAGGAAGTTTCTATTTTTATGTGTACAAAGTTAGGTGTCTTCACATTTAAAGCTGAAAGATGATGCATCAGCAAATATATCACCATTTTTTCTAGTTATAACAAATATATCACCATTGATTTTTCTATTTTAATTTTTTCCGATGTATATATATATATTTATTCCTTGTGTTTTAAATTGAGTTAATTGAAAATTTATTAGTTTAAATTAAATTTATTATTATTTTCTAAATATATCATTTGTTGTTCTATAGTAATTATGTCTTTCAATATTACTTAAATGAAGATCTTATTGAATATGGAGTAAAATTGGAAAGAACAATTAATGAAGTTTTAGATTTATAAAATAAATCGATGAATAAAAATAAATTATTTTTTCAAATTAAATAAACAAGAATGAAAAAGTATTAGATTTAAAACATTATTTTCTCTTTTCATTGATTTAAAAAATTATCCTAGGTTTTATGAGTACAGATTATTAATAACATTTTGAGTAAATTACATTGACACTCATTGAGTTTTAGTGAAATTATACAAATTATCTCTCACTTTTTACACCTACACAAACCCCTACTTTTTATACTTGCAGTACACTGATCACCACTGCATGAGAAATAAGTGTAATATTTTAAAAATATATGATAAATGCAATTAAGTTAAACAAAACATGATATATTGTTGAAACAAGTCCAAATAATATATGAGTCAATACCTCTTTATTATTTTTGGACTTGTCTCCACAATATATCATGTTTTGGTTAACTTAATTGCATTTATCACATTTTTTGTTTAAAATATTACACTTATTTCTCATGCAGAGTAGAGGTGATCAATGTAATGAAAGTATAAAAAGTAGGGGTTGTGTAGGTATAAAAAGTGAGAGATAGTTTATGTAATTTTACTAAAACTCATAAATGTCAGTGTAATTCACTCTAACATTTAAAGATGAAAATGATGCTTCACCAAATGTATCAGCTTTGTTTTTTTAAAAATACATTATTTATATGTTAAAGCATTTCTGCTCATGTCTATCCAGAAAACAAATGTTATATGCTGACAGCGTTTTCCTTCTAAATTAACGTAAGGAAGTTATGTAGTAAAGCATGCACGTTCTTCCATGCACATGTAAATCATTAGCTATTCAATTCAACCACTTCATGTTCTGTTTGTTTACTATCCCATTCAACTTTGGGTATATTAAAGAATTTCCTATAGCCTCTAATAAAGAAGAGCACAGAACCTTCTTTTGTCCCCTCACTCACCTCTTCTATTATTAAGGATTTGTTATCTCAAACTGTATCATAAACTATGTCTCGGTTTAATGATATTGAAATAAAAATAGGAAATAATTAATATTTAATTTTTTTAATTGATATGATATATGTTTATTGGCTCGATTCATGATTTAGAATACAGTTTGTAACAACTGATCCATAAACCCTCAAACAAATATATTCCTAAAAGAAAATCAGATCTAAGATAAGCAGATTAAGAAATTTCATTCACTCTTTTGTGATCTTTAGTTTCGGATAAAAAAGAAACCAAACAAGGAAGCAGGCAAACAAACTTGTTGTAGCTATTTCTATATATAAAACAGGCAAACAAACATTTGTCGTGAAGTGCTTTGGGGATTCCATTTATTGAATTAAAGTGATTATTATGTATTATATGCTTTAGTGAAAAAGCAAAGGAACATGACGGGAAACAACTTTTGATTAAGAAAGAATTATGGAAGTTTTGTACTGATTAACCTAATCATTTGCCTTGAGATTTTATCTTTCAATTATTTTCCAATGTTGCTTGATTATGAGAGATTGGTTAAAAAGCTTAATAATTGGTGAGTACATTTGTCGATTAAAAGGAGTTTAAAGACAGCTTCCTCCGAGATTGTTGTTTCCTGTCTATTGTGATGATGAATAGTTTAGTTACATGTAGTGATGACTTTAATATGCTTTTACTTTTTTTGGTTTATCTAAAGGTAACTGCCAGCTTATGTGTAAGGCAATGTTATTAATACCGTACTGATTATCAAATCGGTCAGAGTACTGATATAATGGTATAACAGTGTAATTGGTGGTTTATTAATCAAACCACATACTAGTTAAGTTAGATATACATATATAATATATTAATATTAATGTTGAAAATTCAATAAATTTTTTATTTTTATTAAAAAATTAATTTAAATAAAAATCGGCCGGTATGACCAGTACGGTTCAACTGAAAATTGATAGGTATAATCGGTTTCGACCAGTATGATTGCATGACTGATATAATTGTTATACCATACCGGTATTGGGACCAATACTAATGTAAAGAACTAATCTCTTTTTGGTACGTGATTGACCCTCCCAACATATGTCGCTCTCAGGAATCGAATTATTGACTTTTTTGTCTATCTCGAGATTAAGTGCAACCTTACATTACTAAACCAAATTTTTGTTGGTAATATGCCTTTACTTTGTAATCAAGCAATGTTTGCTGTTTTGGATGGAGATAAAACTATGAAAAAACATAAATTCTTCCATACTTAGAATCTATAACTCAACAAAATATATTTTTTATGCAACCTAATTTTGAGTATATGCTCTTAGGGCAAAGAGAGAAAAACAAGAAAGAAAAATTTGTGTGGCCCTTCATTATTTTCACAAAAATGTTGTACAAACTTGTTGTACAACTAACAAGGTTGAACTTCTTACTAGTCGAAGTTATATACGTTAAAATATATCATTTTAGACTATTGAATACGATAAAGGGTTAAGATCATTAGAATTCAATTAGTGAATATTAGGATTTGGTCAAAATACACTTGCCTTAGACTCTAAAGTGAAAGATGCAAAATCTCACCTAAATGTTAATTCAGTAACTAGTCTTTTAAGGATGAACTCCCTGCCAAATATAATATTTAGTATAAAGAATGTTTTTTTCATGATATTTTTAAGAAGGAAAAATATTTTATTGATATAAGAAACTAGCAAAGGTAGAAATACAAGAAGCTCAAAGAAGAGCAAATGAGAAAACAGGTCCAATGAAAACAATAACAGGCACCCAAACCACCAAAACAAGAACAACCCGATGTTATTTTTTATGATATATATATAATAATGATTTTTTGTGATAAACGAATCTTTTAGCCACATGCTAAAGTATTTATCTCGATCTTTCAATTTATTTGATCCTCATTAATTTTGAGATTCCTTCCGTTAGAGAATCCTCGATTGTCTAATAAAATAATTAATATTGAACATAATATAATCATAAAGTTACAAAATTCACACGTTAGAGAGGAAATTCATTGTTGGTTATACTTTGTATTTTACACGCACATATTTCCTATTTGAAGTTGGCTTATAACTTCTTCATATAGAAATTCTGATAGATTTAATGTTGATCTAGGGCATGTAATGAGAGATTTAATGGGTTGTTTATGCAAGGCTGCAAGCATGGTATTTAATGTTTTAGTTTTACCTTAGGGCTAACATGAGAGGTATTATTGATCTTTACCATGGTGGCTATGGATAATGATGCCTCATATACTTAAAAAAATCTTCTTCATAGGACAAGTTAAAAATATGAAGGGAGGTAGTCAACCGTTTAGTACTTCACATAGTCTGGCTTGAATATGAAATCTAAACTATTTATCAAATCTTTCCATGTAATATTTTTTTTTGCTAAACAAAGAGAAGAATATATTACGAAAGCACAACCCAATATAAAAGAAACAAAAGGAAAAAAAAAGAACTACAAAGAAGATAGAATACAAGATCTAAGGTCCACACACCACTTTGCAAAAACCAAACTATTCGGTCCGACTGCGACATAGAACCACCCCCAAGTTCTAATCTGGATTAAATCTATAATCTGAATATAACCAAACTCCATCCTCACAAAAGACAATCATTTCTCATCATCCAAATGGACCACAAGCAGGAAAACCAAAGCATCAACCAAAAGTAGGGATGGCAATATGGGCTCGACCCAACAGGCCAGCCCATTTGGATAGGTATTTTTAGTAGACCAGGTCGAGAGTTTTAGCCCAAAAACCCATATTCAGCTCGGTTTGGAAGCCCATTTTTTAGACGGACCACGGAGGGTCAGGCTGGGCTAGCCCAGCGGGCCAACATTAGAAGAAACACTGTGTTGCAGGCTTCTAAGTGTTGGCTGAGTGGTTGTTTGCCTTTCTTTTTAGGGTTCCAAACTCAAAAGCATTTGCTCTCTCATTTGTTTTTCTTCATTCTTGTTTCAACCTCTTTCACTCACTTCAAGTCTCTTCATTTTCTTCATCTACTGCTCTAGGTTTGTAAACATCATTTTTTTCTCTGCAATCATTCTCTTTTCAATTATTTTGTGCACTTTGTGATTTGTTATTTAATTTGGGTAAACTGTCAACTATGAATATTTTAATTAATTTGAGTAAACTATTTTTGGGTGAACAAAAGAGTGTGATCATTTCACGGTTTCCTATTCCATTCTTGTACACATTTGTTTGAATCAAGCTCATCCATTTTTGGCCCTGCACCATTCTCACTGCACATCTGCCACAATTTCCCAACTATTAGTACAAAACATATTATAGACATTAGTTAAGGAAGTAGCATATGAAACTTGAATTGAAAATTGGAATCTTAACCTTTTAATATTAGAAACATCTTATTCAAATATAATACTTTCTTATCTCTAATTCGATTTCCCAAGTATAAAAGAGATTATAGTGAGGAACTGAGTCTGAGTGAGTTTTTTCTCCAACCTAGCCTGCATTATGGCTTTCTTCAATTCAGTTGGTATCCTTCATCTGTTAGTATAGTTAGAAGTCACAAAACAAGAATTCAAGATGATTACATTCCAAATAAAACCATATATAAAAATTCACCGAGAGAAGAGTATTAGAAGGGAAGGGGAAATTCATTCAGGTTTAGTAGTAATGAAATTTTCTTCACATGAAATCACCAACTCATTAGAGTCTTTAGAACTCAAATCATACTAGATGAACAAGAAGTAGAGGGAACATTTAACATCCTTTTGAAGTGTTTTGTTTAATAATGGAATAATAGAACACTAAAATCAACATTGAAATGCTTAAGAAAAGCATAATAGAAACTCTAGATTCTAAAATACCAACATCAATAATCAACTTTTGTCTCTAAACAACATCTATTGACAAATTCATAGAAGCAAAACCAACCAAATCTATATCATTGATGTGTTTGAAAAGCACTTCCTATCCAAAGAGTGAATGCTTCAAAAATGGTATCAAATAGAAAGCTTCCACTTTATAACATTTTACTAATATAAAATATGACCAAAAATCTGCACCCATATAAAAAATGTTATAATTGTATTGCATTTTGGCACCTATGAACCTTTTTTTATCATGAGTTCATGTTTGTTTCACCAAGTTATACAACAGTGTTAGTGTTGGATATTTTATGGCATCTGATTATGTAATTACTTAACTTGTGTCATTGCCTTTATAAATTGTCATTGTTAATAACTTGTATAATGTCACATGATGCTAATTTTATTTTGTATATTTTGTTGTTATTTTGGACAACAATTAATATGAAGGTTTTGGTCATAATTCAAATCCTATTAATGTTGACAATGAGATGGAAGATGTTGAAGATAATCTCAGTCGGTTGAATTTGGTAAGAGTAATAAACATCCTAAATCTATAACGCCTCGAAAATTACTCCAAAAATCTTGCTCAAAAATGTGATTTTTTTTAATAATAATGCCATATAAAATTTATTTCCTTATATTCGTTTCATTTTTGAAACATCACTTTAAGTAACATACAATGCGGTAAATCAAAAACACCATTACCTAAAGGTAATAAAAATATAACTCAATATAACTTTGAATCATACTTCATTTAATAACGGAAAATATCTGTACGAAATACAAGGCGAAAGAAATATTCGCCCAAACTGAAATTGCATAAAAGGCTGAGACATCCAGCACATCAAAAAGTACCCTACACATATCTAAGTCGCAAGTGCCTGTGTAGGTGTACCGATCTCCCTCAATACTCCATGCCCCCTCCTAAGACATCGAGAAGCGGTAACTCCGAATCCTCATAGAACAATCCATCTAAACAAAACGCGATCCGAAGACAAACAAAAAGAAGAGGGAATAAGACATCTAAAGAATATTACTCATTGCCGGCGTGGAATTACACGGAATATCACATCCAGACAGACACGCATAATAAACACAATATATACATCAATATAAAAATGCACAATGATGAATGATGTTATAATCTCATATTATGAGGATCAAAGTCCACAATCTCAATGTATGAATGTTATGCTTGTTTCATCCATCCTTTCACCAATATCCTCCCAATATACTATTCGGAAATAACCAAGAGTACAAGTCCCATAACAAGCCGATTTGAATGCACCAAAATTATTCCTCGCAAGGATATATGATCGATCTGTCCGAAGAACTGTCCATTTTAGGACAGTGTCGTATCAAACACTTTCTGGGCATCCCTCTCATTGATCCTGATTGCAAAGAGGGGTTGTCAGAGATCGTCTAGTTTGCACTGTGAGAACTGTCTGATCCAAAAGAATACCTCATCCATGAATACAAGGGATTCGTCTCACCTAGACTCACCATCAAGACTTTGCTGATGAACCACCGCCATCGTCACCCCTCTCAACATCTTGGGGCGCGTTCATCTTCCGTAATGAGTATGCACACTAACCGAGGTTAGCCGATTAAATATTTTAATCATTATTTTATATGATCGGCCCAACCTAAGACATCTCCCAAAGGAATGCTTCATGTGGGACCCGATCTTACGTCATCACGTAAAAGAGGAATAACATCCTTACCACTATGAACCATCACTGATCCTAGACAACCACATGGCCAAGTCTCTTACGGTTAGACGACCTCACTGCATGGTATCATAAAATCCTTTTTGGGCATTTCCCTAATCACAACATCACAGTCGGAAACCTTGCCCTAAATAGGCGCAAGAACAAAGGTACTTGTATAAGTTTGCCAATTTTGGGCACCAGACTCAATCATCGGAGTCATGATCTTTCCCAAATGTAAATAGAATTCACACCCAAGCTAGGGATATTGCCTAAGCAATCAAACAATCAGAAATAGTCAAAAATATTGTATGTCTCTCGCTCAAGCGAGAAACTGTCGCTCAAGCGACGAACTCATCAACAGACTCCATTCTCTTCCTGATTCTCGCCCAAGCGAGGGACTGTCGCTAAAGCGACAAATCCATCAAAAATTGGTCAAAATACCTGTCTGGTCTATGCCTGGGAGAAATACGATCGCTCGGGTGCCAAAAACGCCCAAAACGGGCCCTCTGACCCTCACCTTTAACAAAGCAATTCCTTAATTTTATTACTTTCATATAGTTATTTACCTTTACAACTTCTTGATGGCTAACATGCCATTAGGCTCTCATTTATATGAGAGTTATTGTTCAGACGACTTAAAAAGAAGTCATGTCTATAAAGAGCCCTTTCGCTCAAGCGAGAGCTGTCTCGCTCAAGCGATGACACATCCATTTTTGAGGCATTTGTGGCTTAAGTGAGAGCTATCTTACTTAGGCGAGATAACAATCAGTTCTCTTGGTGCCTATTTTAGCTCAAGCGAGAGCTGTCTCGCCCCGAGCTAAAACACTCGTTTTCTCTAGACACTTCTCTCAAGCGAGAAGAGCCTGATTATCATTTTAATTACATTTCTCAAGGAAAATATTTCTCATTTATATCACATGTTTTTAAACCTTGAATTTATTAATTATCGCATACATATCATTCTCATAATAGTCATTCAATTCAATAGTAAACATGGTATTTGCATATATAAACATAACATAAATCGATATAAGAAATATTGTTGTACTTAATCCAAACAAACAGACAATTGATTAAGTACAAGCTTTCTTAATACCCAAGGCAACTCCAAACTTGTGAGGGAGTTTGGGCTACCAGATTGAAACTCTCCATTGTTTTCGATCCCAATGCATTTTAGTTTCTCGAATGGTGTTCCTTCATGGATAACTACCACAATACTTGATATTTTTAGCTATCCTAATCATACAACTTAAGAAAGTATCCGTACAAAATCCATGCACACAAATATTTGATTAAGTACAGGTTTTATTAATACACAAATATAACTCCAAACTTTTGAGATAGTTTAGGGGATCCG
>NC_032013.1:19214419-19214634 GCF_001865875.1 Lupinus angustifolius | reverse complement strand
AATAACTTTTGACGCAAAGATAAAATTTGCGATTTAAAATGAATTTAATTGCTTTCGTCCATCTGAGCAAGATTAAATATCTTTGAATCATCATTTGTCATTGAAAGTCTTACAATCAAATAATACTTTTTAAAGTAAGATTTTCAATAAAACTTTTACTGGAATCATATCGTAATCTGCGGATATACACCAGGCTAGTTCCCAGGAAAGAGAGG